>NC_080672.1:230388776-230688776 GCF_030247195.1 Topomyia yanbarensis
TAATTCAAAAATTTCTTCAAATTTAAGAGATGGCCTATTTTGGTCAGATCCTCAAAAACACTTCAATTTCTAAAATAATATAATAATTTATGTAATAACGGCTCATGAGTACTGGTATCACTTTGTAGTAAAAAGAAACAAGAATTAGTATAAAATTATATTCACCTAAAGCTACTCAAGATTCCACCATCGGTTCTGTTGCTCAGGCGCATAATCTATTGAGTTCTGCTCAAGAATCCTGCTCAAGAACTTCGGTTCCCGTGCGGTGTATGTGACAGACTGTGATTTGTGAACGACCTGAAATCTATCACATGCGCTGAAGCCGAAGTTTTACATACCACCAATATCGACATAAGAGGGTTGTCCGCTTGCCAGACCTGCCGTAGCAGTCTAAAGCGCGTAAAATACCCATATTGGCCGTGTCAAATGGCTTTAGATACCCAGATTATCCATCGAATCCACCTCTCCCCACCTCTGGATCCGATTACTGAACGATTAATTTCACCACGATTGCCTTTTATGCAAATCCGGCGCTTGCGATTCGCAGCAGGTATGTGTTTGTTGTTGTATTAGGTTTTCAAAAAGATTCACAAAATAAAATCGTAGGAAATTATGGGATCATTGGCCAAGTTATCAACGTTCCAGTCGATGTGGACAAGATGGTAAATGAATTACCCCGTCAGTTGGAAGACGACAGAGCGTTCAACGTCGCTATAAAGAAACACCTAATTCACAAGTCAACTTACCTTTCTAGCTTTGCGAAGAAAGCGAACATCAAATGCTGGCTACAATATTTAGTGACCACTCCACTGTATCGTCGATACAATATATCATTCAGTGAGGAGCAGCTGAATGCCATCGACACTGAATCTGAGAGCAGCACATCTGGAGATGAAAATGCTTCAATAGATCTGGAAGACTTTTGAAAATAACAACGATGTTGAATTGCTAATTGGGCAACAGCATGCTGGAAATAGCTCCGGCCCAGCACAAAGTGCCTCTTTCCATAATATATGATGAGCACGCCGAAGAACTTTCATTTCCAGATATTCATTTGGGACATCCGAGGACTTTCAATCCGGAGGTTCGAGTGACACCGTTCATGATGGCCACAAGTGAACTGAGACGTCGTGATAGACGTGGAGCTAAGCCCCAACATCTGTTGCACGTGGCGATGAAAATACTCCGTCTGTGCGTTTCGGAGGGACTACAATGCACATTCAAATGCATGGCAACCGCGAACATTCAGTTTGTCGTCACATCTCGCCCTGAGCAGAAGCAAAAAATCGTCCCCGCGCAAGTGAAACAGTCAATTCTACCTAAAAGTCAATCGGTGCCTATCCTATCCATATAACAACAGCCTATACCTACTGTGCGATATAGTGATGAGTGACGGTGCCCAGCAAAAAGCTACCCAGATGCGGCCGAACTATGTGGCTGTTGATTTTTCAAAATGCCCTGTAAGACCAGCCATTCGGGAAGTGGAACAGTTATTAAAAGTGCAGATGGAACTCAATCTGGCTGAAGTGAAAACCCTACAAATGCATAATATCAAACATTGCGTGCTGATTTCGTTCAACAACATTAACCAAGCTGAGTCATTCGCCTCGCGAAACAACATGCAGCACACCGCCGAATGCGGCTATGTTAAATATAGCATTCCCGTATACATCGAGAACGGCGCTGTAGAAGTTCGGGTCCATGATTTGGCTACGCGTACCCCTGACGGCGCGATTAAAAAATGCTTGCAGAAATACGGAGAAGTAGACTCCGTTACACATGATACATGGAGGAATTTTTTTCCCGGGCATCCCTAACGGTGTTCGTCTGGTGAGAATGCGTGTGACCAAGCAATTCCCTCATACTTAAGCTTCACAGTGTTAGGAAGGGACGATGCTCTCATTCAACAGACATCACTAGTCACGTACCCAGGGCAAATTCCTACGTGCCAGTTCTGCACGAAGAAGCTGCACCTCGGAAAACCTTGCGTAGAAACTGTTAAGGAAAACTCAAATCCAACTGAAATCAGCACACAACCATCTTACGCTAAACCACTAACAGCTGCAAAACCAACATCTCCGGATCAAGCACCAACAACCAGCAACAACAACAACGAATGCCGAAAAATACGAACATACAATAACGACCGATAAGAGTAAGACACAAACTGGAACATCTGACCGCGAGCAGCAGGAAAGTACTACGGATGAGGACATGGACATGAACGACAACGCGAAAGAAGATAAACGGATCGAACCTCAAATTGCAGTGGACAACACTGGCAATATTTCGCCCCCTAGAAAAAGGATCTCAACACGCAGCAGAAAGCTGCGTCTGAACGAGACAAAAAACTTGACTTAGTTGTTTTTTTATTTATTGTAAAAAAACGAACAATCGGCCTTGTCGAGCTACCGCATTTGGGCCTAAATAAATTTAATAATTATTAAAAAAAAACCGCGAACATTATACGTGCTATGTTGAGCGACAAAGAGTTTTTGGAAAAGTGTATCGATCGAAATCTGTCATTTCTAAAGTCGATTCCAAACTCTGTGCAATACTGGCAGCAACGCAAACGTGATCTGTTTGCAATGATCTGGCAATTAGGAACGTGGTATAGTCGGGTGAAACCAAACCAAGATCTTATGCAAGCAGATGCATAAATACGATAATATACTTGATTTAGTTAATAGTAGCTGCCAACAAAAATTGGATCGATATATATACGCAATATATATATATATATATATATATATATATATATATATATATATATATATATATATATATATATATATATATATATATATATATATATATATATATATATATATATATATATATATATATATATATATATATATATATATATATATATATATATATATATATATATATATATATATATATATATATATATATATATATATATATATATATATATATATATATATATATATATATATATATATATATATATATATATATATATATATATATATATATATATATATATATATATATATATATATATATATATATATATATATATATATATATATATATATATATATATATGGCCTAGGAAAGACTTAAGCTTTTGAAGATATGCTGAATAAGTTTGTCGAAGACTGCAAGACAATCCAACCAACCGTTAAAGAGTTATTATCGTTTAAAGTTGGATATTGCTGCTTAACGTTCACAAAGGGCGTACTCCGTTTATCTCATGTATGTGAACCACGAGTGAAGGTGGGACAAAGTTAAGAAAAACTCATATATCTCTGAAACGATGAGAGATAGAAAGCTATGATGTTACACAAAGTTGTAGAGGAATAAAAGGACTTTTTGGTTTCACTGGAAAGTTTCAGGATTTCTCCGCAAGGTAGCGGTAGTGAGCCAAGCAATTTAAAGGGAATGCTCCTATCTGTATAACGGTAAGAGATGGACCATTTGAATGTTCTACAAAGTTGTAGAGTAGCAAAAAATATTTTCTTTTCTCATTTGAAAAATGCAAAATTCTGTCACATGGTGGCGCCAGTGATCAAAATTAATTCAAGGTAATACTCCTATCCATACAATGGCAAGAGATAGTGCAATCTGATGTTCTGCGAAGCTATATAGTATTTAAAAGGCTTTCGTGTCTCATTGTAACAATTAAATTTAGGCTGCTTAGTGGTGCAAACAGCATAGAGTATGAATATATTTTAATACACCTTCTGAATGTTTTCTAATTTTTTCGAATTTTTACTCCTATTTCTTGTGCAGAGATTCTTTTATTATACATAACATGTTACAAAGTTTTCTTAAGGCTATCGTGCTATGATAAAAACTATATTCTTAAATTTCTTCGTAACCCCATTTATATTTCTCCTGTTGCATTCATTTATATAGCAGTTTTAATTTTTTTTAACTAACTGTTGACTAACTTTAAGAGCGCTATTGTCTCAGAGATGTCGTGTATAGTGGCGCGCGTCAGTGCTCGTTTATTACCTCTCGCAGAAGAAGCGTACACAATGCGCTGTGAATCCAGTTAGACTGGCATTGGTTGCACGATTACAGGGCTGATAATTTGGTGATAGGTGAGAACTACTAGGGTCATTCGAATGCCAATTAGTGACTTTTTCATCAAATCTGGCCTCACTTATAACTTAGAAATAGGCTGCTCGAAATATATTGTTTTCTTACGCGGACTATAGGGCTTAAGTACTATATTGTGCTAGAATATTGCCAGCCTGGGATAAATACCTAAGTAGGCTACAATCCAATTCGCGCTGTGCTTCTTATATTCAACATCCCCCTTTTTTGCAAATAAGCAAAGCGTGCATGCCAATTGCGCTACCTGCCCATCAGATCAACACCATCACCAGATATTTGAATTTTGCTTTTGCAGATCTTCTAGCATGGGTAGATCGTCTCGACAGCTGGGTATTTTATGCGGCTCATCGCGCATGTTGCTCGCTATCGCCGGAGGAATATAGTGTATGTTGTTGTCGTTGGTACTCGTTGGTCGCCTCAAGACGTGCCATCTGCTGCGAAACCAATTCAAATGATATTGGTTATACGAGTACAGGACTGATATTTTGGTAGTAGGCAAAGGATACTACGCCCATTTGAAGACCCGATGGTCAATTTTTCGTCGTATCTGATACCACACAAAACTTTCAAACTGAACAATTCAAATCAATACTTTGGAATTGTAGTCCATGTGAGATCATAGAAATAAGGATTACCATTCCACAGTGGTCCAGAATGTAAATTTAGCAGGAATTTTGAGATTTTTCTAAAACTAAACAACTTAGCCTTAATAAGTCTTTAGAGAAGTTTTCGTAGTTTGTGGGTTTCTTCTTTTTGTTTAAAAACAGATAGGGTAATTGTACCAAGATCAAAAAAATAACTTTTTAATTATTCCAGCTAGAGCCAAATAACCTTCAACGAAGTTGTAGAATGACGAATCTTGGAAAAGTTTGCTGAAGACATGTGAGCTCTACCTATCATACTTTTCATTTTACAACTTATACTTTTATTTTAAAATTGAAGGTTAGGGTGTTTCTTAGTGTTTATCAGAAAAACTGTTTTAGTCAAATTACTTTTGCGGTATTGATTTAAGAGTGAAGTAGTCTACAGACAACTTTAAGCTTGTTTTAAGGAAAATAACTTGTTTCATGGCAACTATTATATCTAACTATTTTTGCTGATGAGTTATGAGCACTTTTTCGCCAACAATAACAATATCACTCATTGGGGCAAACAAATAATAATTCTTTTTGAGCACGAGCATGAGCATGAGCAGGATGACCGTACAATTCACAGTTGCTACTCCGTGATTGACCAGAACAAGCGAAATTGCACAGAGAATCAACGAATGGAGCCTGGGAGTAACTATCCATCCTCAATGTGCACGTTTCGAGAGTTCTATACGTTCAAATGTCAATAACGGCGCCGGCCACGTCCTTACAGTCATCGGGGAAGGAAAGGAATGTTAGTGTAGCAAACGTTGTTGTGGAGACCGTGTATACCTCTGCATCTCCACGTTTGCCACGGGAAGGAGTTTTTGTTAGTAGGATAGGGTAAAGAGTTACACAAATCTGGATTCACCTTGATAAGTGATACGATCTATGCAACTCTCAGAAGTATTATCATGTATGTATTGCTCTGGGCAGCCGGCTGCCGAGAATTTGAGTTTTATCGTTTGTTGAATTAGTTTGGAAATGCCCGGTTTGCAAAAAGCAACTTCAACTCCGGACTGCCGGCAGTCGGGAGTGTTGCTTATGTTTAATAGATTCAGACGGTATGTGAACGATTATATTATTCCTTGTTTCTTTATTCCGGCGAAACACGATATTCCAAAAAGAATACAATATTATAAAAAACAATTATCTTTAGCATCTCAAGAGATCTGTCGAAATAGATGCGGTAATACCTATGTAATTGAAGATTTCGCAATACAAACACTATATATCGTATATAAAATTTGGTATTAATATGGCAAATAAAATGACAATTATATATTGATTTCTTTCTCCGCGAACAATTGAATAAGGTACCGAGTGTAATTCGCGCGAGTTGTTACCCCTCCGGAGGTCGCGTAAATGGCTCACTGAAATAACGGCCGCTAGTGCTTAAAGCCGGTATAAAATAAGCACTGCCGAAATAACTGAAACGACCAGCTTTTTTAATTGATTTATTGGACTATTCTCAGCCCCCATACACGACTCAGCAGTCATCATTTCACTCAGTCAAGATCATGCGCACTCCTCACGCACAATACCGAGTGGACTAGCCTCCTGGACGGTCAAACAAACACCGAACAAACAAAGAAACCGGTTTGATCAGTCCAACGAAACGTCAGCCCGACCAGAATCAACCGGCGGACACGTGCTCACTCACAACGCCATCAAGTCAAAGAACCTCCAAAACTACATACGACAGAACACGTGCAATTCCAAACATAACAAAATGAAGACTACTTAATTATTTGCAACAAAATAAGATCGGAAAAATTAGTTGCATAACCAAAGTAATTCGCCATCAAAGACAGCACCGCCGTTGAATCACCTTATAAAATAGCTGACCAGTGACCACCACCTAATAGAATATAGAATTATGTTTTCAGTGAAAGTATTCCTACGTTGTGATCAGAAGCTGGCGACCCATGGTCTAGTCCAAATTGTAACTTGAATGTTACCCTGATACTCCTTCCCACCCAATGGAATATTAATTTAATAATATTTTTCATATACCTACTGAATTTAATGCATATGATGAATATATAACAAACTATACAAATAACATCGAATTGATTGATATCATCCGTGAATTTTGTTTAAAGTATAACACATTGAATAGATACAATGCAAAGAATTTAGTAAATATAGTGCATTAACCCTTAAATGCATGAATTGTATTTTTCCAAGGTGCCAATTTCTCGGAATAGATACGATCTATGCCTCTTGTTTTGGTTTTATATCACAAAATCGGTATGTTGCCAAATACCAACAGTATGCATTTAAGGGTTACAGGTACATAGTATGACTATGATGGATAATTATAATATAAAATGTAATATAAACTGAACAAAATTAATGCAAATGTATATGTATGTACAATGTAGTAGGAAGCCACCATTTGTTCAAGGCTTTACTAATGGATTCAGGTAGATTTATAGTAGACTGAATTCATTTAACAAACATTATTGCTTGATGGTTTGGTTATTAGAAAGGCGCATTTCATCCATTTCAGACGTTTAGAAGGAAACGTGATGTCCCAAGTGATTCCGATTGACATCAACTCCACTCCATCATCCAGTCCCTCAGTCGTGAGGCAGTCCAATGATATCCCCCCCCCTTTCATGCAACCATATACAGGCAATCCAATTGAATATATAACGCCAATGTATGGCTATGAATACAATTAAAATACCTCATGAAATGCACAAAATGATGAGTTTCACAAATATAATGTATATTTTAAATACAGTGAAATATCAGAAAACTATGACTTATAAATTTTTTTACGAGAAAATAAGAAATGTACCGAATAAACTACATACAACGACGAACACACATTGATCAAAATATATTCAACTATTCTTATTGAAAACAATTGCTATAAAGAATGTAAAATATGCAGTCTCGCGGAACTTGCATGAGCCAAACTCTCTCCAACACGTCCACGTAGTCTGAAAAATAGCACACCATTCTAGTTCAAACCAGTGCGGAGACCCTGATGCCAATCAATCGACGTACACGCAAAATTCCACACGACAACAGCGAACCTTCTTAAAAGAGACCATTCAGAAGCCACACAACGCAAAAAAGGCACAAACTAGACCCCCACACACAAATTATCGCAAATATTCCTCTTTGTAACACCCCTACCCCCCTTTCCCGATACCTCCATTTTCCACCTTCAGTGCAAAGACATTACGTCACGCTCCTGCTCAATCTCCCCCTCCGAACGTCACAAAATACAACACTCCGTCATGCCCGCTCCTCCCTAAGTGTCACGAAATTTATGAATGGTCCAAATACAACACCTGAAAGAAATCAAAAGCAGTACAAAACCCTTTACACAACCAACCAATACCTTCACAGACAGCACCGCTGATGAAAGATGAACCACCGTACTCAAACAATCCAGCTGTACACTGCACCTAATATCCGTCTCGCATCCCTCAACACGTCCATAAGCAAAAAAAAATCACAATATTTTGCGTTTGAATAAATCCAGAGAAAACCCTCAATAGGACGCAAGTAACAATGAGAGACTCTCCTTGGGGTCCCTCTCTTCTGTTCATCAGTCGGCCATCTCAACATTTACTACTCTACTCTTTGCATTCCAGTAAAAACTGTCGGCTTTCGATATGTACTGGAAAATCAGTGCAAAGTGTTGCTATTAAGTCGTAATAAACGAAAGAGTAAGTAAACAAAGAGAGGCTCTCAACGTCACTCACGTCCCACTGAAAACCCTCTATAGAAATCATCTCTCGCACAACCAAATCCGACCTATCACCCCATGCGGACACCAACGCTCCTACCCAACCATCACACAAACGCACTCACAGATGTACGGCACAGGAAACTGTAAATTAGGTTCCTTACTGAAACAGTCAACCTCACCTTCCCTGACGTCTCGATCGCATTGCCTACATGGACCTAAAAAAACCCGTGGACTGCCAGATTCGCTCTAAGCAAATCGTAAAGGACCCCTCCAAGTCCATGCAAACAGCACAAGCGAACCGTCAAAAATGAACACTCAGTTCGTTTGTGACGTCACCGTGAAGCACTCAATGCGATGGCACATAATACACGAGAACATCGGCACCCGCACACGGCACCGCAATGAACTAGAATGGTTGAGATAACAAACAAAACATTATGGGACATTGCAAGATGTCGTCATATGAGTAAAAATGCACGAAAAAATGACAGTTCAGCGAGCCCATCTACATGGTGCTAGAAAATCTTTGATTCCACCCAATACAAAAATCCTAGTTCGAACACCAAGTCCATGTAAACAAGCTCTCTGAACCGTCAGGAAAATGAGGTTATACATTTCCGTGCAATGGTCCACATGAAGTCGACCAATGAATACCACAAAACAGTGGGAATTAAGTGCGATTGTGTTGGTGCTCACTGCTGAGGGTTTATCACTGCCACAAAGCGTAGATCTGTAGAATGCTCTGAAAAAAGTATACATTCGACAAATATCTCTTCACGTTCACCCCTTCTTTCAGTCATCATTTAGCGGGTAAAGACCAGTCAGCATGTTATGTTGAGTCAATCGCAAACACAAATATAGAAGACGGAGCATGTAACCGAAGTGCGAGAGAATATCGCAGCGCTCCCCAAGCCCGTCTGAGAAACTATGCGGCACACATCAGAGTTGATAAACAGAGATGGGACATGAAAGGATGAGATCAAATTGTCGTTGGTTTCACATACACTTGTATGCTCAACGTATATACGATAAAACAACACGCAACACATCCATTTTTCAAACACCAACGTCGATGGAGTCTGGGGGGCTGCTCAGTGTCAATTCTATTTTGTCAGATAGATGCAGTTGCAAAGCGATCAAAACACTAATATGAGACAAATATGAGTTGAATTAAAACTTGTACTTATCTTTTCGATGCCACTGTCTGAATCCAGTTATCCCAGTAGACCAAATCGGCATGTGTCGGATGTGAGCATATAGCCATCTGTATGTTTACACTTTCTGAATCCCGTAGTACCAACCAAAGAATCTCTTCGCGCGCCCCTCATAGACTTCCCTCGTCGATCTAACCAAGCCGCCATACAGCTCTCAGTATTCCAAATAATTTCCTTCTGCACGCCCCACCCGGAGTATCTCAGCCGGACTCCACTTCTGGCACAAACAAGAGTCTTCCATCTGTACACTCAACAGCACTTCCGCGTTCGAAAGACACTTGAACACACGAAAAAATCCAAAAAGGCGGACACGAAAAACGAGCTACTTTCACTTGGCCGTGCTGCCAATCCTCTCTCAATAACAATATCACTCATTGGGGCAAACAAATAATAATTCTTTTTCAAGTATAACTAAGGTCATTACTAGAGTTATAATTGAGCAAAAAATATCGAATACGTTATTTTCTAAAAGTTCATAAAGTTGATTACAAAAATTCTATTTTTGATATTATAAGTTCTTATATCTTTTGAATAATAGAACCTAGCGTTTTAATGTGGATGGTTCTACTTTTTTAAAATCTTAAAATTAACTTTTAAATGGTTCGAGATAGAGCTACGTAGAAAATAAAATTTTAAAAAACTTGGTCGAAGACACTGGAACTCTATGTCGTGTATTTTCCATTTTACAAGAAATTTACCAGAAAAATAAGATGTCTCTTAACAAATGGTTTTCTTTATATAACTTTTGCAGTTTTAATTTTTCATAAGGATCACGTAAGAAAAACTTTCAGATATTTTGAAGGAGAGCATTTTGTCTCAATGTACCGAACCTCTAGCATCTCTCGTTAGAAAGTTATATATACTTTTTACTAAAAATAAACTCTTTTATGAGTAAATATTGCAAGACGTAAAAAATATTGTATTTGCCATTTTTTGCGATCTATACTACAAAACATGCTATATCATATGACAACAACGGTATTTAATGTTAAGTGTCCTAATCGAAGATAATGCTATATGAAAAAGTTATTTTTTTATAAAAAAGTTCTCATACGAAAAATTTTTGGTAGTTGGAGTTTTAAAGAAAATTACGCAGTTTCATTTTAAATATTGCTAAAGTTAGAACCACCCTAGCTTCTGTCTAAAGCAAAATAAAGGGCTTGTAAAGTACAACAACTTTGCCAAACATATTGTGAGGCTAAATCATTTAATTTTGGCAAAAAGATAAAATTCCTGCTAAATTTACATTCTGGAGCCCTTTCCATTCCAACAGTGACATTATTTCTAGGACCCCAAAGTAAGCCAATAAAAGTGTGCTTTTTCGAAAATTGTACCGCGGCGGAACCCATTATACTATGAAGTGCTGTTCCGTTTTCGTCGTGGCTAACGACTTATCATTCAATATACGGGCCCTTTTCAAAATTTCGGGATGAAAGTCGTGTAAGGTTTGGAACGCTCATATCTTTTCATATCATACTGCATGGAATTAATCAATTTTCGGAATTTGTCGAAAATAAGTTCAACAATGTTGTATAAAATTTTGAAGTATGTATGACATGCATTAATAACGAAAACCTGTTTTGAAAAATCTTTCGAAAAAAACTACTTGGAAAAGGGGAAAAGTTTCAGCTCATCTCGGTCAGAGCCTTTAATATGATGCACCAACCGGACACTGAAATAATGAGAAATTTTAAATGTAGGTCCGCTACAGTTTTATTTCAATTTTTTGTGTAGAGCTGTTTAGAGCGTACACACGGTGTATTTATTAGAACAACTTTATGCAAAAAAATCAGCATCTCTGATACTTCGGAATATGAAAGATTGGACTTTCCCCTTTCATTTGAAACTAAGATCAAAATGTTCCATCGGGGGGTCCAGAGCAACTTTTTTTTAAGTTTTTTTCGTAACAATATTGGTTTTACTACTCGAACTAGTTCATATTTCTGTCCCTGGATAGTACTTTAGACATTCGAAAAACACTAAATGTGAGAATTTGATAGAAAATTTAATTGTCTACAAATTTGACAACTAAAAATTGATCTGAAATCACCCGGAAAAGTTGTTTAAGATTTTAACGAAGTTATATCTAAGATAGTTTCACACGAGGCCTAGTGGTTTGGAAATATATTTTCTCGCACTTATTTATCTACCAAAAAATAATTGGGTTTAGCGACATGAAAATATTTGACGGGATTCATTACAACTTCTTCGTTGACAATTCCTATTGACCTTCTGAAAATTAGGATGTTTGACAGAGACAGAAAACTATTTGTGCTTTTGGTTCAAGTTTGTAATCTTTCCCGATAGGTTCGAAGGAACTACCATTCATCGGAAGGTATTGCTTGGTTACAAGGGTTTGCTTACATTAATGTTTTAGAAAGGACCATACGTCGCATAATTTAGGTTATGATCGTTTAAGTCAGCTATTATAATTCTGTTCAAGACGAAATATTGGGACACAAAGTTTATAATTGAACGCAAACCACAGAAGTAACTGTCCAAATTAGTGGTTAGCGTGAAACGATTCATTCAAATTTTTCCATCAAAGTATATTGTGGCGGCCATTTCCTATCAATTATGCGAGATCAATTGATCCTAGATTATGCGAAGTGTGCTACTTTTGAAAACAAAATATGATTTGAGTGCAAGAAAAACCTTATATACATACAAATCCACGAATACATCCCAAAAAATTATCTTGATCCACAAACTCAAAGTTTTTTGTTCACTGAGTTAATTGAGTTAATTTTGAAAAAGATAATCAGCGTTTTTAACCAAGCATTGCAATGAAATTCGCGAAATATTGCAATGGTGTTAACAGTTTCATTGAGTTTGTTCAAATATAAAGGTTGAAGTTCAGGACAAGTGAATTTTATACGAAGATGCTAACAAAGTAGGAAGTTCATGTAAAAATAGTTATCAGTCATCCCCGAGAACAATCGAAAAAATGAAAAGGAAGGCATACATCATTGAAAAAGCTGTTTCTGCGGGAGGAATCACTCACCATCTTGGAAAAGAATATTAATATCGCACTAGTTTGGTCAACACTTATCTAAGACTTTCATCCCAAAAATATTATTGGTGCCCTATATCAGGTGGAATCTGGAATTATAATTTTCAGCTAAAAGATGAGACTTTCCAAGCTCTCAAATTCCGCTGAATGCACTGTTTAACTAAACAACTATTTGGCAAATAAAAAAGTGCGTGTGAATTGACTTACAAAACACTCCTGTGAAACTAACTTAGACAGACTTCGTTAAAATATTAAACCACTTTTCCGGATAATTTCAAATCGGTTTTTAGTTGTTAGCAAAGTTGTAGACAATTAAATTATCTATCAGATTCTCAACTTTTAGTGTTGTTCGAATATCTAAAGCACCATCTAGGGGCAGAAATATGAACTAGTTTCATTGTAAAATCCATGTTTTCACGAAAAAAACTTCAAAAAAAAAAGATGCTCTAGACCCCCTGACGAATTATTTTGATGTTGATTTCAAATGAAAGGGGAAAGCCCATTCTTTCATATCCTGAAGCTTCAGAGATGCTGAATTGTTTTGCATAAAGTTGTTAAAAAAGACACCGTGTACAGGGTTCTCCAAGGGCTGCACAATACCGGGAAAAAAATATTTGTGAACCGTACACGCCTGGTGGATGAATCAATTTGTGTCGTTACCTATGTGGCCGCCGGTGGCCACAGGTTTTGTATGACGGGAGCAGGGTGGATATTTTTTACAGATTTGCCTTACCGGACTCGGTCAAACGTAAGCTATTTCGTTTTCTTTCGCACAAATATCGCACAGAAAAGGCACTAAGTTTCACTACCTTTATTTGTTTTGCGTTACACCTTCAGGCACATACATACATGTTCACATACGGTCGAATTTTCCGCTTAATTTTAATCACTAATTTTTTGATAGGAATAGACTTCTGACTGAATTTTCTCAGCCGCCGAACCCGGTCGGGTGGTTCTCAACTATCGACTAACTTTTCTCAAGACTGCACGACGCACCCGGGTTCCGCGTGCTAACCACAATTGACTTATCACAACACGACAATTGTACGTCCAATACTGTCATACGGATGCCTTGTGTGGTGGCAGAGGGGAGAGGTGGTGACAGTCCAGTCAAAGCTAAACCATCTGCAAAGAATGGCGCTCATGGCGTTGACTGGTGCTTTCACCACGACTCCGACTGCTGCTCTTGAGGCACTTCTAAATATCAAACCATTACACATACACTTAAAACAAGAAGCACTATCATGTGCATACAGACTGCAGGTTACTGGGCTTTGGAACAGTAATCATGTTGATCTTGCTACCAGTCATACACGATTGTGGTCACAAATGGTTACATGGGGTGAAGATATTCTTGCTCCCAGCGATATTACACTCACTTGTAGTTTTCCTTACAGAACATTCCATGTTAAGATTCCCTCTCGAGAGGAGTGGTTGTCTGGCTTTATGGAAAGACAACAACAAACGCAAGTGGTTTGTTACACTGACGGTTCTCTGATGGAGGGACGTGCTGGTGCTGGTGTCTACTGTCGTGAAATGAGACTGGAACAATCTCACTCACTAGGTAGATACTGTACTGTATTCCAAGCAGAAATCTTTGCGATTATGTGCGGGGTGCAATCGGCCCTTCAACTGAGTTTGTCCGGCAGAGTTATAAACTTCTGCTCCGATAGTCAGGCTGCAATCAAGGCCCTTAGCTCAGACAAATCCCGGTCCAAGCTAGTGATCGCGTGCCGAACCCAAATCGAAGAACTAAGCATTGTCAACACTATCTACCTTGTCTGGGTGCCCGGACATTGCGGTATTACTGGAAATGAATGGGCTGACGAATTGGCCAGGGCAGGTTCAGCGATTGACTTCGTTGGTCCTGAGCCCGCGCTGCCAATTTCGACAAGTTGGATAAGGGAAAAAATACGGTCCTGGGCTTCGTCCGAGCACCGCAATTATTGGAGAAATCTACAAACGTGTCGCCAAACAAAGGCGTTTCTAGAACAACCATGCCCAGTGGTTTCGAAAAATCTCTTACATTTTTCGAAGCTCCACTGCGGCATGCTGACCAGGGCTTCAACCGGCCACTGCAAACTCAATTATCACATGGCAACTATTCAGCGCGCTGAGTCCTTTTCATGTGATCTTTGTGAATCCGACTACGGAACTTCATATCATCTGATATGCAACTGCCCAGCGCTAGCGCAATTGCGATTACGAGTCTTCAGCCGTCCTTATATAGACGAAACCATGTTTGGTCGACTGAAACTCAGAGACATACTAAAGTTTCTTATCCAATGTGGTAAAGAGCTTTAGGCTTATTCGCAGGCAAGTTGAACTACTTGTGAGTTTAATTTACCTGTTGTTTATTTTTTGTTTTGTGCTGTTTTTCCCACTCTTCCAAGTCTACTTCCCCACACCTCCTTGTCCTTTCCTTCCGCTCAGGAAATGATGACAACACACGGCAAGGCACAAATCCCCGACTATGTACGGGGAACGTGCCATTTGAGCCAATATATTCTGATTCCTGATTCCTGAAACAACTATTTGGCAAATAAAAAAGTGCGTGTGAATTGACTTACAAAACACTCCTGTGAAACTAACTTAGACAGACTTCGTTAAAATATTAAACCACTTTTCCGGATAATTTCAAATCGGTTTTTAGTTGTTAGCAAAGTTGTAGACAATTAAATTATCTATCAGATTCTCAACTTTTAGTGTTGTTCGAATATCTAAAGCACCATCTAGGGGCAGAAATATGAACTAGTTTCATTGTAAAATCCATGTTTTCACGAAAAAAACTTCAAAAAAAAAAGATGCTCTAGACCCCCTGACGAATTATTTTGATGTTGATTTCAAATGAAAGGGGAAAGCCCATTCTTTCATATCCTGAAGCTTCAGAGATGCTGAATTGTTTTGCATAAAGTTGTTAAAAAAGACACCGTGTACAGGGTTCTCCAAGGGCTGCACAATACCGGGAAAAAAATATTTGTGAACCGTACACGCCTGGTGGATGAATCAATTTGTGTCGTTACCTATGTGGCCGCCGGTGGCCACAGGTTTTGTATGATGGGAGCAGGGTGGATATTTTTTACAGATTTGCCTTACCGGACTCGGTCAAACGTAAGCTATTTCGTTTTCTTTCGCACAAATATCGCACAGAAAAGGCACTAAGTTTCACTACCTTTATTTGTTTTGCGTTACACCTTCAGGCACATACATACATGTTCACATACGGTCGAATTTTCCGCTTAATTTTAATCACTAATTTTTTGATAGGAATAGACTTCTGACTGAATTTTCTCAGCCGCCGAACCCGGTCGGGTGGTTCTCAACTATCGACTAACTTTTCTCAAGACCGCACGACGCACCCGGGTTCCGCGTGCTAACCACAATTGACTTATCACGACTGACCTCTTCCAATCTGACGCAAAAGACTTTTATCATTTCGTCTGTGTAGACTTCTCTCTGAGAGAGTCTCAGACCTAAACAAAACATTCTTTCCACGCTCGCGAGAGTAAAGACCCCGGTGGATGAATCAGTAGTTCACTATGACTCATACTCGGAAGCCTTAACTTTCTATAATAGCGTCGCCGTCTGCTGCTAGCAGAAACAAACTGTGTTTAATTAAAAAAGTGTTTATTCTTTTCCGTAAGCATATGGCTTGGAAAACGCGAGTGCATCAAAATATCAGCTTAGTTTAAGGCTGCAGCTGGTGATGTAACCCAGGAAATTAGCTTCCATGGTGCACCACTTGGAGAAATTTTCCAGGGTTGATGCTGGCCGAAAACTATGGGCGCTGCATGCCCCCTTACTTACTGAGCTTGATGTTGCCTCGGAGAGACGCATCATCAAGACGATTGCGCGGGTCATTAGAAAAATTTGTGTCAAAAAGTCTTTTGTGTCCTAACTCCTAAGATTGCCATTACAAAAATCATATTTGTTATTACTTTTGTCAAAACCAAATATTTACAATTTTCTATCATTATTTGACATTTTCTTAACATCCTAACTTTATGATGGTCCTAGTGTGCACCCCTGCTGTCCTTCTCGCGGCTCGTCCAATGCTTATACCGGTGTTTTCACCAGTGTGCTGCCTGGCTGCTTCCTCTCGGGTCGATAATGGTTTTCGGGACTTTGATCTCGGGGCACCTCCTCTGGTCCTGCACCCTCCTAGTGGTATACTGTCTTCATGTTTCGTTTATATTCGCACCAGTCAGAGTTTGGTGTTTCTGACTGTGCCTTCCATTCGCCTTGCTTCGGGATGTCCAACCACCAGTGTCTAACATGACGGTGGCTGTCTTTCGGCGCAAAGTCGGTTTTGGTAATTCCGACTGCGTATAGTGCCTCATTCTTGGAGCGGCTGACTGGGCTTTTGATTTTCTCCAGTCGTGTCTTCGTTCGGTAATTCACCGCAGTCGGACGTTATGGTTGTTCCGACTGGGGCAATATATATGTGTTGGCCAAGCATCAGTCGAATTGTAGTGTGTCGACTGTGCGGCATACTTCTTGTTCTTGTATCATCGGTCAGAGTGTAATGTTCCGACCGAAGTACTTTGTAGTTAATTATATGACCGTAGTCGGGTTGTGATGTCCCGGCTGTGGCCTTTTTGCTCGTGTTTTGGAGTGAGCCGGGTATTGGCTGTACCGACTTCACTCCCTACGTCTTCTTCTTACTTCCAGTAGCGTATACTCATTTCATGCCGGTTTGGCTTTCCGTTTCTTGTTCTTGTTGTCTTCTGTGGCGCCCCTCAATCGTTCCCGTCACCATTTTCGACTGGTTCCATCCTTATCGAACGCGTTGGGTAGTCTAACAAAGCTACCTTAATCCATCCTTGTCGAACGCAATGGGTAGTGCTCGTGACTACCTTCTCCACAGGGCACACACTTCTCTGGACTTCTGCTTCCACTTTATACAAAATCTCCTATGTTTAATAGTTATTATTATTTTTGTCAATATACGTTATTTGCTTATTTGTTGTACGGTTTTGATAATTTGGCTGCTATAGATTATTATTGTACTAAAATATGAACAAACTAATTT
This sequence comes from Topomyia yanbarensis, assembly GCF_030247195.1. Taxonomy (NCBI): domain Eukaryota; kingdom Metazoa; phylum Arthropoda; class Insecta; order Diptera; family Culicidae; genus Topomyia; species Topomyia yanbarensis. Next base: position 230,406,472 of record NC_080672.1, read on the forward strand.
TTTTTTGTGTTATCTTCATTCTCAACCTGTAATTTACTATATCTATTTAATTATTTCAATTTATGTTTGTTTTCAGTCATTTGCTTTAATCTTTAAAATTTGTCATATGTGAAATTACTTTTGTTTATAGTTTATTTTAAAATGAAAACCGACTCGATTGGCAATCTTCCTAATCTTCTAATTTTTTTTTGTCGGTGATTCTTTGCAAAAAAAAAGGAGTGTTAGTGGTTAGTATGTTTCCCCCAATTCCTTCTTTTTCCCCAGATGTGTTTTTTTTCGAGATCTTTTGCTACTTTGCTCGTTTTAATAATTTCGAGTTCTTTTGCCTATTGTGCTCGGTTTTTAGTATTTTTTTTTTTGTAATATTGTTTTAGGCTCGAGATGGATAATATATTTTTTGTGTGTTCCTCGAGTTGTCTTTTTTTTTTAATTGTGTTTTATTTTTTTTCATAATAAATTTTTTTTTTCATAATAAAATATTTTTTTCTTTAAATTTTTTTTTCCAAAAATGGTGTTCCGACAACATTTGTCGAAGCGAGGTAAGTATTTTTTTTTGTGGGAATACTTGATTGTCTTCCTTCCTGTCTATTGTGGTTTCGTGTATGTTGCTTCGACATCTCCCCCTATCCAATTGAGGTTGACCCAGGAGGGTTTCTGCAAATAAAGACTTAAATTCCCGAAAAGATACATGGTATTGGTAACCAAGCGGTTATGAAGGAAAAGTACTCTGAAAACTTACTTACCATAATCAACTATCTCTATCCTAAAAAGTATCTGAAAATTTCAATTGCCAAGGTGGACTGATGCGCAACTTGTGAAACCAACTCAAAATTCTCCTAATAGTATTTAGAAAGATAGAAAAAAAAATAATGCACTTTGGCAGATTTGCGACTCTTGTGAATTTTAAAATGAAATTCTTCTGCAGTGTCTGTCTCTACTGCAACTTGTTGATAACTTTCTTGTTTTGGCATGTTTGCCCTTTTCATAAAATATTTCCCATCTGGGCGTTTTCTCGCCATTTGTTTAACTGCATTTTTTTATATATATTTATATTTTAACCAGTACTTGGACGGATTCATGTCACGCCTCTTTGGTAGAAAGTAATCTTCTGAGCGTGTTCGCTACACGTCTCTTTATAAATTGTTTAATAAAAATCTTCTGATCCCACGTCTATAATTTTCCTTTTCTGACGTTTTCGTCACATATATTATAGTGTCCATTAACACTTTTCTTTAATTATGAAACTTTTTGCCTTGTTTATCAACTTTTTCGTCCCATCTGAAATTTTAGCACTCGCTCATACCTCATTCATTTATCATGCATACCGGCGTCGGTTTCCTTGTGTATCATTCACCCATGTCATTCTAGGGGTCCGACCCCCCCCCCCTTGCTCATTCATTCATGTTTTCCCATTTCGATGCTTCGGTCTTGTCAATTCCAGAGTTTCTAATCGTAGTATAGCTTACGCGATCAGATTTAGAAACTACGCGAGACCCCTTTTGATTTCGGCTCTAGTTCTGGTCCGTTGGCTCTGGCCTTTTGGCTCTGGCTTTTATTTTGGCTCTGGTTCACTGACTCAGGCCTTATATTTTTCCTTTTGTAACATTGTGATCGGCTCAGGTCCTTTGACTCTGGCCCTTCCGTTTTTTCCTTAGTTTGGTTCAGGTTTCTCTGAATCTGACCCTCTCTTGTATTCGAATTTATTATCACTGTTTTGCAACCTTCCTTCTGATTGATTCTTTATATCTTCTGCCATTTTAAATTGCTTTTTGTGACAGACACTGCTTATTTTATTTTAAACTTCTCATTTTTTCTGAATTAACCTTCTTTTTTTTCTTGAATAAGACCTCGTGTCTCCGTATTATATGTTACTCTTCCTTCTGTATTCCATTCTTTATTTTTTTTTCTTTCGTTTCGTTGTTCGTATGCATGATTATTCTTGGTTCCTATTTTAGTATAGCGTATTATAGCGAATTTTTCGTCATGTATTCCATAACTCAATTATTATTTTTGAATGCTGACTAGTATATACATAGTGATTTAATAGCTATTTGTCTCTATATTTAGAGTAGTTTAATAAGGTGAATATGTACATATGTATTTACCATTAGGTACCGTATTCTTAGGTCTATGTTTCGGTTTATCGTTGATATCCTTTTTCTCTCGTCTTCTTTTTCATTGTATTGTAATATTTGAGGTGTTTCTACTCCGCGGTTTGTCGGAAGCTTGTACCTTCTTGTGTACATGTGTAAGTTTATTATTCGTTCCGAAAATTTTCGCAGTTATATCCACGTCACTACCCTGCGGTTCCGCAGTCTTTTCCTTGTCTGGCAGTATCGACCGGGGTTCTAGATACTCGTGTTCCTCTTCGTGAATTTCGACTTCCCTGACTCGCGGAGTTGTTGTGCTGACGCTTCTCCTTTTATTTGTTGCTTCTCTGGTGCCGGAAGGTGTTTCCGCGTTTTGGTCCCAACGGACCTTCTTCTTTAGTGCAGTTATCTCCTGCGCGCTTTCCGATAGTGTCGCAGGATTACTGTTTACCGGAACCGTATTTGTACTGCTGTTTCACCCGGTATCGCTTACTGTGCATGTAGTGCTGTTTCCGCGCTCGGCTCGCACTGGAACAGGGGAAGAAATCTCCAGCTTTCCGATCCTCTCCTCACCGCTTTCGGGGCTCCTCCTTTCCTGGGTCATAGTAGTCATAACGGTCATTGGTATTGGTTGCGATATCGTAAATCGCGGGGGCCGTCGTTCTTCACTCCTGTTCTCTCTGTTCGTTATCGTTTTCTCATACCGTCCTACAGTGCGGGGGCAGCATGTTATTTTACCACGTAGGCAACACACCCCCATGGCCGTCACCCCGACACAAATGGTGGCTAGTGTACTCCAACCCACCCAAGGGTGTTCTAACGGTGCGTATATTAAATTCTCCAACGTGGTTCTATCCGCTGTTAGGTCTTTGACGTCCACCCCTAAGTCGAACAGGCACTTGTTGTCCAGGAATGAGTATATTTTGTTGTCCTTGCCTAACGTTGGGATAGTCTCTTTATTCCATTGTTCTAACATGGGCAGTCGGAAATCTGAGCTGCAATTTACAAGGTTGGCCTTTAGTCCGAAATCAATCTCTTCTATATGTACGATTCTTACATCGTCTGTGGTTACTACCATTTCCGGCACCACATGCACCGTGCCCGTTCCTAGTACCGACATGCTGGTGTAATTTCCTCCGTTGCTAATTATGACTTGGGTGGTTGTAGGGGCCGTATACAGCCATACGTTGGGTTTTTCTGTTTCAAACCACATTGTGTGGTCAAGTTTGATGATGCGCTGGTCGCAGCCGCCCTGGTTGTTTTTGTACAATAAATTGGTTAGGCACTCGCCCCCATGCTCTAAGTTCTTCTCTAAATTCGGTATGCTGCATAGCCGCAGACTACGAGTCTTCACGCATTTTTCGTATGTCTGCGTGTCTATGACGTATCCCCATTTCCTGGTGCGCTCGATTAATATAATGTTTTCACGCAGATGCACGAAAGTCACTACGTGGTCCCTAAGATGGGGAGTTACAAACCCTCTGGATACCTCGAAGGTAACTTGTTTAACTACCGGTATCTTGAAGTTTAGGTCGATCTGGCCGCCTTTGCCCACCGTTCGCGACAACTTCATAAGTTGAAATATTTCGGGGATTATGCCCCCATTCGTCCCTCGTGGGAGCGAGATCCCTTTTGGTAACAGATCTTCTTGCGTTTCTAGTTTGGCTAGTAACTCGTTAGGTTCTATTAGTTCTAGTATTACATCGGCCATATTGGCTTCGTTCAGTAGCACTTTCACCACTAATGCTTGTCTGTGGCGTAGTTTAGTGTTTATGTTTTGAATCAAAAACCCGATTTCGATGATTTCGGCCTCTAGGGCCAGTATTTCTTTGATGCCGTTTGAGTACTCCTGCCCTTTCTGACTTGGTTTTTAAGTTCGTCGAACTTGTTATTGATGGATACCGTCGTCTGATCGATGGTCAGCATCGAGTTGTTGACGTATTCGTACATAGAAGTAATTACTGAAGTTTGGTGGCTTGACAGCTGCTTCAGTTTCTCCTCGTTCCCACGTAGTTTGTCCATATTTTCATCGACTCGTGTCCTATCGGCTGAGTCCATAACGCCTAACATATTCCAAATCCCTCTTGGATGTCTTTGGGGGAAGAATGACGCAGTAAAATCCTCTAACTCTTTGTTACGAAGGTTCTCTGCTTTAAGCCCGTCACTTAGGGGTTTACATGAACTCCTCCCTAGTCGCTCGGTAAGGTTCCCGCAGATTAACTGATATGCTGCCGTGGCCTTATCCACGTTTATTCGCCCTATTGATATATCTCGTGTGTCCACACTCACCCTCATGCTGTAGTATCCTTGGGTGATGAGCGCATCACCGATTCTCTCTAGGATGACCTTAGACGTCCCGCTCCCTCCAGCCAGGCATAACACCAATAGTAGTACCAGCATTCTGCAAGTAACCAGTTCTACATCATCAGTCATCGTTGAGTGTCGTATAGTTAGCTGGGTATGTGTACGGTGACCCTTAATTGTGCTTTGCTCCCTACCTCTTAATCTGAATATTTTTTTAGTCGGTTATTGTGAACCTTTTCTAACCTGTTTCCATTTTTGACCACGGTCGTGTGCTCACTCGGGAGTTCAATGACTTCGTATGGTCCTCTCCAAAGAGGTTGCAATTTTTGTCCGGTACCTGTGGGGTTGGCTTTAACTAACACCAAATCGCCCCACATAGGTTGCCATGCGTTAGTGTTTCTATCGTACAATTCTTTCCTTTTTTGTTTCGATAGAATTAGATTTTCGCGTGCTTGAGTATGCATGCTCTTGAATGTAGACCGCATCTCATTCACATAATCTTCATAATATACGCCATCACTGTCCCATTTGTATACTGAGTTGGGGATGTTTGCGCGTTGACCATATAGTAATTCGAATGGTGTGTAACCAGTCGATGAATTTAACGTTGTATTATATTCAAACGTAAAGAAAGGCAAGTGTTGATCCCAAGTTCTCGGATCCTTTCCAACGTACTGCCTTAGATAAATTTTTAATTCTCTATTGAACCTTTCCACCAAATTAGCTTGTGGGTGGTAGGTACTTGTGGTGATTTTCTTTATTTTTAAAATCTTACATAAATTTTTCATTAAGGAACTTATAAAATTTGTTCCATTGTCTGTAACTAACTCCAAGGAAGTTCCAAATTTACAGATGAAGTTTTCTACAAAAGTTTGGGCAACCGTCGAACTTTCTTGGTTCTCCATCGGTGCTACTGTTAAAAATCTAGTTAGGTCGTCTTGCATGACTAGACCGTATTTATTTCCCCAATCTGATTCGGGTAATACTACAATATCCATGTACAATTTTTCGAAAGGTGCAATGGATGTAGTTGTAATTTTCATCGGAATCTTGTTGGACCTACCAATTTTATTCTTTTGGCACGAGTCACATTGTTTGACGTAGTTTTCTACGTCTCTACGCATGTTTTTCCACTCGAATAGTGGGCTTACACGTTTTAACATTCTTTTACTTCCGACATGTCCGGCCAGCGGAGAGTCATGAAACTCTTTAAGAACAGTTTCTCTCTCTTCTACTGGCACGTGCATTCGCTCTGTCTCTGGTGCATATAGAGTGAACACCTTATTGAATTTTCCTGCAATGAATCTTAAAATATTTGTTTCCAGTGTAGTTTGTATATTTCTGTAAGAGATAATTTGAATGTTCTTATCTCCATTCATATGTTCGGGACAGTTCGCAAACGCGTCAACTAACCCTTCAAAAAATACTTTTGTGTCGGCTCTTGATCGGCTCGACCCGTTTAATATCATTCCCCATATTTTTCGGTTGGGTATCGCAAATACTCTACCGTTCAAATAATCTTTCAACCCATGAGGTAGGTCGACCAATTCGCTTAGCTCTTTATAGGCTGATTTACTGTTGACAATCACGAATGTGGCGTCTGTTTGGCTTTCTTCGATCTTGCTCTTCGAAAATTTTAATAATTTAAAATCAATACGTCCTTGGGCTAGATCATTCTGGAAGTCTTGGTGTGAGATTAATCTTTCAACATCACTCTTCTCGTCCCATTCGAAATCGATATTCTCTAAACCATCCATGTGCGGATTCCACTCGGATATCTGTTTATTCTTGAAAAGACCAAATCTTCCCGTTTGATCCGTAATTTGTGTTGGGGTTTTGTTCTCTGCGTCTGTCCGACTCGCAAGTTCTTTATCTTCTTGCTGCTGTTGCCGCTTTTGCTGTCGAGTAACTACAGCGACAGTGTGAGTAATTTCATCCTTATCGGTTTCCGGATGAAGTCTTGATAAAAAATCGGCTACAACATTGTCCTTGCCTTGTTTGTAGCGAATATCCATTTCTAACCCTTGTAATTTTAGGCGAAGTCTAGTAAGAGTCGGGGAAGTCTCTTTTAAATGCCATATCGAGATCAATGGTCTATGATCCGTATAGACAATAAATTTTTGGTTGTATATAAAGTGTTTAAACCTGTTTACCAGGGTTGTTAATCGATAATTAATCGTCATCGTCGATAACGTTAACCACCCGTCAACGTCATCGGAAACTCCGTTAACGATAATTTATCGTCGCCTTCATCGTCATCGTCGATAATTGTATCGTCGTTCTCATCGTCATCGTCGGTTCATCGGTTATCGCGATACATTTTCGTTACTTTCCCGTTTATTGGAGTTGAAGTTGATGCGGTTAACTTTCAATTGTTAAGAAATAAATAACTATTGAAGGACATGTTGTTGGCAGTTGAAAATCAGTAGTTTTGGACATTTTCTATGCACAGGGGGGGAGGGTCCGACGATGTGTCAAAATGGAATTTTTTGTCAACTTTTCGGGAGAGTTTTATATTGAAGGGAAAGTTATTGGTAGTTGACAATCAATAGTTTTGAACATTTTCAATACACAGGGGGTTCGACGATGTGTCAAAATGGATTTTTTCAACTTTTGAGGAAAGTTTGTTATATTGAAGAAGTTATTGGTAAGTGAAAACCAATAGTTTTGGGCATTTTCAATGTACCGTCGGTTCATGAAAATAGAATTTTTTCAACTTTTCGCGAATTTTTTATATTGAAGGGCAGGTTGTTGGCAGTTGAAAATCGATAGTTTTGGACATTTTCAATTCACACGAGGATCCAAATTGGCAAAAAGGTGAAAGAAATTCTTTGAACCACGAAAAACATTTTTAGTTATAGTGTCTTCAGCAAAGTTTATTTATATTTTTTTTGCATTTAAAAAGTATTAGTTGGGTGATTAATCCCTCTAAAGCTGAGAAGAAAGTTTTTGCTTATGTTTATGAAAATTTAAAAAAAACTTTCTTTGGCAAAGTTGTTGAGAATATCTTAAGTATTAACTTCGCTGAAGAGACTATGTGTCTATCTATCGATTTTAATTTACATTTGGGGAGACTTCTTTGATATACCCCTGAAAATTGCTTTTTTCAAAATACTTTTCCTGGTAATTTTGTAGAATTTCAAAATGTGCCAAGATGTTGTTCAGCATAAGAAAATACAGAATTTTCGTAATGTAAGTTTATTTGTATCTCTTACAACTTAGAAGTTATCGAATGTTTTAGTGCCCAAAAAGCAATATTTTGTACGGAAGCCGCAAATTTCCGCAGACGAATACCAATATGAATCTGTAAAACAAACACTATCAAAATCGTTTGGTGGGCTCTAGCTTACGTTCAAGTCAAATTCGAGTAAATTCCTTCTTTAGCATATTTTTCTTATCTTAGAGATGCAAAATATACAAAAATAATAATACTGTACTGTAAGACCTCCTTAAGGGAATTTTTTGCTAAATGATCAGAACGGGTTATGAGGCTTTGTCGAGGAACTAAAGAAACATATTTTAACCGCTCCGGTTTATTAAAAAGAAAGAAAAAAAAAATGTTAGTCCAGGTGTTTGCGTTTCGACTTCGTCTCTTCAGAACCAGAAAAAAATATGTGCCGATTTTGTCAATGTCATCGTTTTATCAGCCTATAATTCGCCAAGGGGCTGATAAAAACGGGTCTTCACTGTATTCAAAAAACGAATAAAACTCTATTATGACGCCGTACATAAATTACACTACATATTTAAGGGTAAAAGAAGGAAGTATGAAGCATCTTGTTACATAGTGGAGAGAAGAAACGGAGGAGGGGGCTAAAAGCTTCCTAACTAGAAAAGGAAATCAAACGTTGGAAATATGTATGTATATTCTCCTTTTTAAAATCCGAAATCTTCTGGTTTAAATTAAAATTATAATAAAATCTGTTAATCACCACACGACTTAAATGTGTAGTGTAATTTGTGAATGGCCTAATAATAGTGGTTTAGTAGTTTTTTCAATATATGTTTTTGCGTGCTAAAAATTACTAATTGCACAATAGCTCAAAATTTGTTTTCTTCATGGTCAAAACAATTTTGGTCACCTTTTTGCAGCTTGGAAACACTGTGCACCTGGGACCCTTCTGTGCACCAACTTACTCGAAAAGTTGAAAAAATTCAATTTTGACACATCGTCGGACCCCTCTGCGTATTGAAATGTCCAAAATTATTGATTTTCAATTGCCAACAACTTTCCCTTCAACATAATACTTTTTCCCGAAAAGTTGAAATTTCATTTTGACACATCGTCAGACCCCGCTGTGCATAGAAAATGTCCAAAACTACTGATTTTCAACTGCCAACAACATGTCCTTCAATAGGTATTTATTTCTAAACAATTGAAAGTTAACCGCATCAACTTCAACTGCCATAAACGGGAAAGTAACGCAAAATGTATCGCGAAAACCGATGAACCGACGATGACGATGAAAGCGACGATACAATTATCGACGATGACGATGAAGGCGACGATAAATTATCGTTAACGGAGTTTCCGATGATGATACATTATCGTTAACGAGTAACGCCGATAAATTATCGTGAAAAATGTATCGCATTAACAACCCTGCTACGAACCTCCTCATTCCAATTTCCTTCTGTTCCTTATTGTACCAACCCAATGCAGCCAACCACCCTCGTAGCTGACTCCTGCCAGATTTCCCAAATTCCGCCCACTGAAGTTGCACCCACAAGGCTGATAGGGTTTGGTTTTATTTTTTTTATAATATTATTTACATCGGTATTAAACCTTCCATCAGATTAAACAAAATTGCATCTTACCTTAGAAATATTTATTATTTGTAACCGAGCGGTTACAATTTCGATCATTTCACATTCAATGATGGAGTGATGACATTTTTGGTTGACAACAGTATTCGAAGGGTCGGACCAAACGAACCTCAGGTAGTATCAGGGATGCTGGAAACGCCCGGCCAGCAAGGAAAAGAATCTCAGTCCGCACTGGTAAATTGCGTGCGCAGGATTCGATGAACATGGGTTGAGCTTTATTTTTATTTTATTATCTTTTTTACAAATATATTGAAAACATCCACGGCTTTCCTAACCTTCCAAAACTCGCCTCAATATATCTAGTACCTAGCAACTTTAGAGGCTCCAGGAAATCACGTTTGAGCAACAGCGGCTGCTCATTTTGGGAGCCATTTACGTGAATATCAGAGGGTTAAGCTCGTGCGTCGAGCCAATAGACAATTTGAAAAAGGTTTTTTCAACATCGTTTTTGAAGGATGCTGAAGGAAAAGCTTATTCTAAACACACTCAACTTCTGTCCGTCACGATTATTTCATAATTTCGATTTTCGAGAGTGATCTTGCAATTGAAACAGGTACAATTTATCACATTTTGGAATAATCTCATGTGAACATTGCTTTTTAATTAAATTTATCAATTAATTTTGTGGTAACGCCAAAAAATTTAATAAAGCCATAAAAAATCTACAATTTTTGGTGTTTAGTGGTTATTTTAGACTAGCAGATCGATAGAAGTCATACATTACATATCTTTCCCATGCACTTGTTTTTCTTTTTGAATGTCGCAAAAATGAATGTGCAACATTAATACTTCAAAAAATGCTCGAGAAAATTCACAAAAAGCGATAAATGTTTCCCTGTTTTAAAGCGCAGCAAAATTTTTCACACTGAAGTTCCAATTCAAAATCTATGGTCCCGTTCACTCGATACACGCTCACCTGTAGGACGAATGTATGACTAAATGGAAAATTTTACTTGTTTTAATATTTTTCTACGAGCATAAGTAATAATATACTTTGATATTGACGGAAAAGATCTTCAAAATATTCAAAAACATTTATACGGCTAAATGCGAAATGTTTCGAAAAAACCCGACCCGACCCGTACCCACCCCCGGCATAAATATTTTTTAATGTACCCGACCCGTACCCGGTGATAACAAAACCCGAACCCGCCCCGATTCCTACGGGTACGGGTTCGGGCAGGGTATCGGGTAAAAATATCCGTACCCGCCCATCTCTAGCTGGACCGATTTGCCCAAACTTAGTCTCAAATGAAAGGTGCAACCTTCCCATCGGCTGCTATTGAATTTTGGATCGATCGGAATTCTGGTTCCAGAATTACGGGTTTCAGAGTGCGGCCACACAGAAATTTCTCATATAAACTATAGGAAAAATTTAAAAAAAGAATTTTTATTTTTGATGCTAAATGTGTTCAAGGTGCATGAAACGTCGAGATTTGATGCAAACTCGAAAAAAAATTTGACGACGATTCAGAATTACGGCTTTCAGAGTGCGGCCACACAGAATTTTCTCATATAAATATAGGAAAAATTTAAAAAAAGAATTTTTATTTTTGATGCTAAATGTGTTCAAGGTGCATGAAACGTCGAGATTTGATGCAAACTCGAAAAAAAATTTGACGACGATTCACTTTTTTGGATTTTGGCACATTTTTGCCTTTCTCATATAGAAAGGTTATGCAATCACTCTGAAAAACGTCAACCTAATCACGGCCAAATTTTTTTTTCGACTCGCATAAGGTTTCTGGATATTAACAGGGGCGTAGTTGATGGTTTACGGAGAGGAGTTACACCCCCCCCCTCTACTGTTCACTCCCCTCCTTTAAAAATCTCCTTAAATCACCCCTCAGACCACCACCCCATCCAGCCCTCATACCCCTCCCTTTCAACCCCATCATCTTTAAACCACCACTATATCACAAAGCATACCAATTTAAGCTGGGGAGTCGTTCGTTCATGGGACTTTCGCCCTCCTCACATACCCACCCCCGCATGACAAAATGAGTTAGCAAGCAGATAACATTGATCTAATGCCGATTAGGCTAATGGAGTATGATATTTTTTTATTTCAAGTGTTTCACCGTCGACACGTAGCTCATCAAGTTCGTGGCTGGCATGCCATTGTGTATAAGTGCAAAATGTAGTAAGAAAGTAATGGACATTTCCACAATTATGTAGAATATAAAAAGCCTCCGTGCCATAGTTTAGAGGAATGAGAAAGGAACAATTGCACCGCTAAGTGGATTAAAACAGGTTTTTCAATTCAATATTACCGTGGCTGGTTTTTCTTTTGCAAAATTTTAGAACTGATTTCTTTTCTTGTCTATAGTTGTCAAGTCATAGGGTGATGAGTCCATTATCGCTATGTTTCTATTATCACGCTACCCATTTGAAGCCGTTAGTTAGAGCAGTGTCTGCCATCTTTGTTCAACGCATTGAGTCAAATGGTAGCGCAACAATGGGGGCACTCGATTCGTGTTTTCGTTGCGCTCTAACACACTAATTTCACTGTTTTCAGCGCATGTATGTTATTATCTTGGTACTTAACAACGAAGCAAAGCTGTTGATGCCAGTTTTTACGCATTCCATTATTTGTAGGCCGAGTATTTAATGATTCAGTGAGGCGCCCTCCTTAGTATGGTGAAAATAGGCACTTCACCCTATATAATAAAATTGTAATGTATACATTTGAAAGCTATTAATAAATATAAGCAACTAAAAAATTCTCGTGTTCATGATTGAGAAAGGCACAATTGCACTGCTAGGTGGGTTAAAACAGGTTTTATGATATTGATATCAAATTAAAGGAAATTTCAAGCTCTTCAATGTGAACTTAAAAAAGTTTGATTTCTAAGTCATTTCTTAGTATTTTTGGATGCACAACAATAAAAAACATTATTGCCTTTTATGTCAAAACAGCAAAAAAAAATCTTGTTGAATTTTTTGAATTTTTACATTTCTTATAAAAGAAATGTATAGAATTCGCTCAAACTTTCAAGTTTTTTTCCGAGGCCCGGAGGGCCGAGTCTTATATACCAATCGACTCAGCTCGACGATTTGGGACAATGTCTGTGTGTGTGTGTGTGTGTGTGTGTCTGTGTGTGTGTATGTAACGGACAAATTCTCATTCGTGTTTCTCAGCAATGGCTGAACCGATCTTATCCAAACCAATTTTAAATGAAAGAACTAAAAAACAGTATGAACGCTATTAATTTGTTTTTGATTCTGATGTTTAGTTTCCAAGATATGAATGTTTGAATGCGTAAAAATGGCGTTCTTTGCAGTTTTTTTTAAATTATCTGCCGAAATTGACAATATAGATTAACAATTTACATGTTTTTAGACAGCTTTAACGAATACCTTTCGAACAAGCTATAGATTGTTGAAATCGGACTATAATAAAAAGAGATATTTAACATTAAATGCGGACGAAAGATTTTTATCATTTCCTATTGCCAGAAATATGACCAAAAACATGTAATCTATTATTAACGCCAAAACGGCTTATTTTAGGTCAATAGTATGCTTTTGCTGATTAATCTCCCTATGAGTGAGATATTTTCATAAATTTTCTTGAAAGTGATTATATCGAAATGATTCCTTCAGCAAATTTGTAGCTCTTACTTTTGCGAATAACTTTACTGAAGACTTCAAATATCTATTTTGAATACTTTAAAAGTTATGGCTCGTTGTTTGTGGATTACCTTTTGTCGCCTATTTATTGTTCAATATAGTAATAATCCATTGAAATAAGCCAAACATTATTACGATAAAACGAATGTTGTATTTCATTTTTCTATCTACAACCGCTAGAAATAATCACCGAACACCTTCAAGTTGTCTGGAAGGAACTTGATAACGTATCAGTGCAAAAATGTTCATTTGTACGAACCTTCTGATTGCAATTTTTCTAACTTATAACCATCGGATCGATCTGAAACATATCGGAACATGAAAAGTGAAATAAATAATTCCAAGCAATGGCGTAGCCAAGAGAAGGTTTTGGGGTTTAACACCATACAACCCCCCTCCCCCCCCCCACCACAACCAAAAAAAATAATGGATTGAAGTTGAAAATTTATTGATGCAGACTGATTTAATTCAATATTACAATAACAATTATCTGATCCGTACATTGATAACCTGTTGTTTTAAACATCATGAGGACTTTTGATAAATTGTCGGAATGGGGTCCTGATATGTAACTGATCTATTGGTCTTGATTTCAAAGTTGTCTAATAGCATCAATATCAAATTCCTGCCTGAAAACATTCCAATAGAAAATTCCAGAGTTCTGTAATCAATCATAATCCTCCAGATTTCTTTTCAAATTGAGCTCGCTTTTGTAGAGATGTACTGTAGTAAAGGTCTTTATTTAATAGGAAGCGAAGTTAAAATTGATTTAATGTCTATGAAACATAGAACTGCTCACCAAAAAAATGCATAACTTTCAACATTTGCTAAAAATGTTTTTGCCTTTCTCATACACTCTAAAATTCGTCAATCTAATCCCGACCCGGAGGGCCGAGTGTTATATGCCAATCGACTCAGTTCGTCAAGATCGGAAAATGTCTGTGTGTATGTATGTGTGTGTATATGTGTATGTTGAAAAAAATGTGACCTCGGTTTCTCAGAGATGGCTGGACCGATTTGCACAAAGTTAGTCTCAAATGAAAGGTACAACCTTCCCATCGGCTGCAATTGATTTTTTTTTATTGATTGGACTTCCGGTTCCAGAGTTACGAGTTGAAGAGTGCAATCACACATCAAATTCCCATATAAACTGAAATGAAACATTTGCAAAATCAAATTTGTATTTTTGATGCCAAATGACTTTAAAATGCATGAAACATTGAGATTTGATGTAAACTCGAAAAAAATAATGTTTGACAAAAATTGACTTTTTTGGACTTTTGCACATTTTTGCATTTCTCATATAGAAAGGTTATGCAATCACTCTAAAAATCGACAATCATACCGGCCCGGAGGGAGTATGCAGTGAGGGGTTGCTACTTTAAAATTAAAACTAGTTTAAAATTTCTTAACAAGTTGAAAATTTTCGGCAGGACCCGGACCTCCCGGATCTTTCTCCATGATCCGCCGCTGGTTTCAAGCGATGTTTCAGTATCACATAGTATCTCAAGATCGTGGCTGTTGATCCATTGTATGTATGTGCAAATCGTGCTGAACATATACTATTCATTTACACCATTGTATTGAACATAACCAGCCATGGAATCGTAGTCTGGACAAATGAGAAAAGCACAATTGCACCACTAGGTGGATTAAAACAGGTTTTTATTTTCGGAATGCGTCGAGTTGAGACGAAAACGTAATATGATTAATAACGAGGATAACACTTTCCGAATGTAGAGAGAAATTTATGAAAAATGACGATTTCCATGCGACTCTAGCAGGTCCTGATCGATTTTGATGAGCATTTCATTTTTGTTGTATGGCCAATTATATGTATAGGTCAAATGCTCAAAAACGGTAATTTAAGGATAGCATCATTCTGAAACCGCCAATCCCGGAGGTTTAGTATTTTCGATGAGTTTTACAAACGTTAAACAGCGCTTCATTTGATAAAAAAATTCTGACGGTATATCGTCCAAGAAGTATTTATGGTGAATTTTCTCAGGTTAACATTGATGACTACAATAAAGACTCAACAAATTCGCTAAGGACACGAATTTCTGTTTTCTGAAAAATAATTCTGCTTCATTTTAAAACTTCAAAAATTACGGTTTCGGAATTATGCCGTTTGGACAGTAAGATCGATTTTCACCAAACCCTCACCAAACCGAATTTCTGGCTTCGCCGCTGACTTCAAGTAAGTATAAACAAAGTCGTTCTACGCTCGTTCACAAGAAACTTCTTCGAATGCTGAATATCTATTATAATAAATTGAAACCCCGATTTTATCAGCCAAATATGAACACATGTTTGATGGGCTCTAGCAGACGAACAAGACTGAATTCGAGTAAATCCTTTCTTGAGCATGTTTCCTTATCATGAAGATGGAAATATGCAAAAATAAAAAGTTCATCATAATCAGAAATAGTTATCAGACCACATCAAGGGACGGGAAGAATATTTTAACAGTTTCAGTTTATTATAAAGAAAAAAAATTGCCCGATTTAGTCAATGTCCCCATTTTGTCAGCCTAAAATGCACCACGAGACTGATGAAAATGGGTCTTTATTGTATGTATTATTCACTGTGTTTCACATTAATAGGTACATTTCATTTTTGGGGATTTTTTATTGCTTCGAACTACAACAATTTTTAGGTAGTTTTCAAGGGACTATAGACTTCTTCCAAAATTTGGCGAACCTATTCCAATTCGTATACCAATTAATTGGTATACTTAAGGGTTTATATGTTGCAGATAGAGAAAAAACTGAAATTTTCAGCTTTTTTCCTACACAATATTACGAAAGCAATTTTACCTAATAAGTTTGTGAAAATTATAAACTATTTGAAATTTTTTAATAGTTTTATTTTTTATTTAACCGCGATTTTTTAATAAATAGTGACCAAATCAAGGAAGTCACCTTTAGAAAAAATCGATGTCGAAGTAAAATTTGGAACTATGCACGCATACACTTCAGAGATAGCGTGATATCAGAAGCTGCGATTTCATTTCAACGCTTTTTTGTGAAAAGGGCGATACTTACAAATGTAAATATAAGGCTTTTTTCATACATGCGAATGGGGGCTTTGAAACGCAACAAATTAACCTAAAAATTTGGATTCTACGATATTGCTTTCTTAAACTACAGCAAAAAATACAACGGGCGAAACTGTATTTTGTTTGTTTATTTAAAGTTTCGCCCTCCACGCTCCATGCAAACAAACAGGGCGATACTTTTTTTGCTAGCAGTTTTGAGACGAAACTGTTTTTTTCGTATTTTTTAGGAATATTAAGCTGATACCAGTTGTAAATAGTAACAATGATCGCTATTGAAAAAACCCGGACGAAATCGGTGGTGTAAAACATTAGTTATTGTAAAAAAAAACGTAAGGGCGATACTTCAATGCTGATAGGTGCGACTGAAAAGGTAAACAATCGCCAAAGGGGCGATACTATCATTTTGTCAATTTGAATAGCAAAAACAAATTTTAATTTAATAATTTCAAATACTTTATAAAGTTTTGGGTTTCGATCACTGTATCATGCAATCAAGAATGTAAAAAAAACACAATAGCTCCTAAATAGGAAATAAAACCAAGTCTGGAAATATTCATTGTTGATTTTCTTTGAATGGTATCACTGCTAGTATCGCCCTTTTCAAGAAAAAGCGTAGATTTCTTAGTTCTCAGTCGCGTTGGAAATTTGAGTAAAGTATAAACTTCAAAACATTAAAAAAAATCGATTTTTTTGGCTCAGTACAATATATAACCCCTTTAGGAAAATTCAGTTTTCCCACCACAATGCATTGATTGAGGAATTTAGATATTTTATTAACAGAGCATTAGCAATAATTTGTTTGTATGTCTATTTTATGGGCCATTTTTTCGCTTTCCCATTGCTTTGGTTTGAGATTTCTAGTACTGATGTTGTCCTATGCTGATTTGAGCGATTCTCTGAGTCCTGCCACTATCCCATGTAGTATGTGTTATCAAAAACATCACGAAGCATCAAGCTCTAAATGTTCTCAAACGATATAATATCCGAAGAGAGTGATAAGAGTTATAAGAAATGTCTCATCACACTGTTAGGTGGATTAAAAGCGTTTTTTAGGTTGAGTTTACCGTTAATTTGATATTTTTTTTTTTTTTTTTTTTTAATTGCCCACCACACTCCCCCACACCATGATATCATTATCATGAAAGACATCATATAGCTAAAGCAAACTATTTGGACGCCAGCAGTTTTGTATTCCTAAATACGGCTTTGGAGCCGTAGTGTGTAACGTTCTTGCTTACTCCACCTTCGTTCTATGTCACGGTATGTCATGATATATATGTTATACCAAGACCGACCACCTTAATCATACCCGATGCCACCACACAGACGCGAGGTCAGCTAAACGCAACCAGGGCACATAGCAACAGGTGAAATATCGAAACCAGCCACGCGGCCCGCTACCAACGAGTTGACGATCCACGAAGCAACACTTCGAAGCCACGCGGATGGAATTGAACGACAGCAAGGATTGCAGAGGCAGCAACATAACAATGTAATTTATCAAATAATTTCATTTGTTCAACCACTAATCGATCAAGAAATACTTGACCTTAAGATTGTTTACTTAAGTTCATTAGTACATTATTGAAAATTTAAATGGAAAATGAAATTTCATATTTCATGGAGAATCTGTATATTTTCGTTGGCGGGAGTGGGCTTCCTCATCACAGTTCTCAATATGGAACTTTTCTTATGAATATATTTTCTGGACAGACCATCCTATTTTTACTAGATAGATCAGCCAAATAATGCCAATCATCTAGTGAGATACTTGATTAATTGTAGTAATAGATTACCGTTAAATGACCTTCAATAAATTATGTTTTAATGGGGAGGGTATATAGCAAATTGTAACATATGAAAACAGGCGAGTGAGCAAGAACGTGAGTCGATATATGTGATAGATAAAATTCATTTGCACGCTCTTGAAAAAAGCTACATTTTTAATGTCACCGTGGTCGTGTCCTGTACACAACCCTTTAATTTTTTTTTTGGCTTCAAGATAATAAAAAGCTTTACTAGCGCAGTCGAGTAGACACGTAGTGGAAGTAGTGAAAGTGAAAAACTTCGAAACCGAACTTAGTGAAAAAAGTAAGGTTTTGCTTACACACGAAAGACCATCCCGAGCACATTCATAGTGAATATCTGAATCATCGGCAAAGCCGCTGGTGAGGGAATATCATACAGCTTGAGTGATTCAGAGCGACAGGAAGGACCCACTGCAACCTACAGAAAACAACCAAGGTCTGACTAGAACTCCAGATGAGACTGATCACAACCCTTCTGTAAGTAATCATTCTTTATAACTAAAACCAAATAAATCGTGAAGGCTCTTTCAATTGCGACAAACAGCCTATCTCGATCCAAACTTATAAAACACTACTAATTCAGAGGACCGCACCCCCACCCGCGGTAAGTAACGGCCTGTAAATATCACAGATAGAGCTAGGTATACTAACGTAAAAAACAAAACATCTAAATCGCTCTTAGTGAAAAATTCTGTGCTATACGAAAGTAAAACCCCAAGCACCATTTTGTGAATTAAAATACAAAATGAAATAGAGATAACAGGTTTCAACTAAACCGAGGCGTCATGACTGAGGAAATTACTAAGGACGACCTGATCGAACAGATCAAAACACTAATCCAAAATCAAAACTCTTTGATCGCCACCATCGCCAACTTAGAGCGAAAAAATAACGATCCATTTTTCAATTTCGTAACCCCCGATCCAATCAGAAACATTCCTACTTTTAGTGGAAACAGGAAAGAAACGCTTGCCTGGGTCGAAAACACACAGCAAACGCTTGATCTTTTCGCGGATTATGAATACGCAAATTATTAGAGTGGTCAAATCGAAAATAACGGGAGAAGCCAAAGAAATATTAATTGCCTCAGGTAACCCGAAAGATTGGGTGGATATAAAAGAAGTTTTATTAAACTCTTTTGGAGACAAAAGAGATATAACTTCTCACATACAATCTTTATTTAATGAGAAACAAGGAAAATCCTCCTTTTTTTCCATACGTTTATTTGACACGGCATTTGCAAAAGCTTTTTACGCCAGTTTCTTTTTTTACATAGCACGTTACAAAAATCCTTAAGACCAATTTTAACTATACTAGTACTTTGTCTAAAACTAACACTGAAATCACTTTATTGTTTGCTTTTTTCCTTACATTGTTGTATTTCATACTGATCTAGTATTTTCGGGTGTATTTATTTACTTTTTTCTGTTATTGTCTAAATTTAAAAACTAAATATTCTAGGACACTTTAATTGGTGAATGATTAGCCTTGGATGAGAGTATGAGTAGATGAATTTAATTAAATTTTGACAGCCGCTGTTTTTAGAAAATGATAGATAAGTTCCATGTATAGAGGATCGCGATACGCCAGGATGTCTCTAACAGGAACATGGATTGGTCTTCCTCGGACTTGTAAAGAATCTACTAATTGTGATCTGGCTTCACGATATTCAGTGCAGGACCAAACAACATGCTCAATGTCATGGTAACCTTCTCCACAAGCACAATGATTACCCTCAGCGAGCCCAATACGACGGAGATGCGCATCTAAAGTATAATGATTGGACATGAGCCTAGACATCCCACGGATGAAGTCCCGACTTACATCCAATCCTTTGAACCATGCCTTCGTTGATACTTTAGGGATAATTGAGTGTAGCCATCGTCCCATATCTCCATTGTCCCAAGATGTTTGCCAACTAGCAAGTGTCCTCTGTCGAGAAGCGTTATAAAATTCATTGTAAGCGATGGGTCTTTCATATATTTCACCATCTAGTGCACCAATCTTGGCTAAATTATCAGCTTTCTCATTGCCCGCAATAGAGCAATGGGCGGGGAGCCACACTAGGGTAAATTTATAACATTTTCTTGTCAGGTTACTCAGAGATTCTCGTATCTTCCCCAAAAAGAATGGATCGTGATTATCAATCCTCTTTGAGCGTAGAGCTGCAATTGTGCTGAAACTATCAGTGAGGATAAAGTAATGGTTCGGGGGTAAAGTATTAATTATTTGAAAACTATAGTGAACTGCTGCTAGTTCCGCTATATAAACAGAGGCGGGTTCTGCAAGTTTGAGAGAAATTGAAAAATTATTGTTGAAAATACCGAAACCAGTGGCCTCACTGATTCGTGACCCATCAGTGTAAAACATTTTAAGGCAGTCTATGTGTTGATATTTACTTGTGAATATTTTAGGGATCTCCCGCGAGCGTAGATGATCCGGAATTCCACGAATCTCTGCTTGCATGGACGTGTCGAAGAATAAAGTGGATTCAGGAATATCTAGTATATTGACGTATGTGGGAACATACCTAGCAGGCGTTATTTCTTGTGACATGTTATTGAAATACACTGTCATGAATCTGGTTTGGGGTTGAAGCTCGACAAGTCTTTCAAAATTTTCAATTACCAGTGGATTCATAACCTCGCATCGAATAAGTAAACGAGAAGAGAGATCCCAGAATCGGTCTTTTAAAGGAAGAACTCCCGCTAGTACTTCAAGACTCATCGTATGGGTCGACTGCATGCAACCTAAGGCAATTCGTAAACAGCGATACTGTATCCGTTCCAGTTTAATAATGTGAGTGTTCGCAGCTGAACGGAAACAGATGCATCCATATTCCATTACTGAAAGTATTGTTGTTTGATACAATCTTATCATGTCACTTGTATGAGAACCCCACCATGATCCAGTTATTGTTCGCAGAAAATTTATCCTTTGTTGGCATTTCGTTATTAGATACCTAATGTGGCCTCCCCATGTGCCTTTAGAATCGAACCAAATTCCAAGGTATTTAAAAGTCAGGACTTGGGCTATCGTTCTACCAACCAACTGAAGCTGAAGCTGAGCTGGATCACGCTTCCTTGAAAAAACAACCAACTCTGTTTTCTCCGTAGAGAAATCGATGCCTAACTTCAAAGCCCAACTTGATAAATTATCCAAACTATCTTGCAGTGGTTGTTGTAAATTTAAGGCTTTTGGTCCTGTAACAGAAACCACGCCATCATCTGCAAGTTGCCTTAGAGTGCATGGGCTGACAATACAATTATCAATATCATTCACGTAAAAATTGTAGAAAAGGGGGCTTAAACAAGAACCTTGTGGGAGGCCCATGTAACTTATTCTGAGTGTCGCCAAATCGCCATATGAAAAATGCATGTGCTTTTCTGACAATAAATTGTATAAATAATTATTTAATATCGGTGAAAGACCACATTGATGTAGCTTCTCCGAGAGAACATCAATGGAGACTGAGTCGAATGCTCCTTTTATGTCTAAGAACACAGACGCCATTTGTTCTTTTTTTGCGTAAGCGAGTTGGATTTCTGACGAAAGTAGCGCCAGACAATCATTCGTTCCCTTTCCCCTCCGAAAACCAAACTGGGTATCTGATAGCAAGCCGTTCGCCTCAACCCAATTGTCGAGACGTCGTAGGATAATTTTTTCCAACAATTTCCTGATGCAGGATAGCATTGCAATCGGTCGATACGAGTTATGATCGGAGGCTGGTTTTCCCGGTTTTGGAATAGCGATAACTCTCACTTGTCTCCAGTCGTGCAGGACAATGTTCTGCTCAAGAAGCTTATTGAATAAATTCAACAAGCGTCTTTTTGCTAGGTCAGGCAGATTCTTCACCAAGTTGAATTTAATTCTGTCTAGTACCGGAGCATTATTATTGCATGAGAGAAGTGCAATTGAGAATTCCATCATTGTCAAAGGCGAATCTATGAAATCGTTACTTGTGGGAGCATCGCGAGTGATTTTCTGCGCAGGAGCAGAATCGGGACAAATTTTCTTGGCAAAATTAAATATCCAACGATTCGAAAAATCTTCGCTTTCATTAGTCACGTTTCGATTCCTCATTGTTCTGGCTGTGTTTCAAAGAGTACTCATTGATGTTTCTCTTGACAAGCCATTAACGAAGTGTCTCCAATAACTAGATTTTTTGGCACGACGTATACTGTCAAATTTGTTTTGCAAAATGAAATAATTTTCAAAGTTCTCACGTATACCCCCTTTCTGTTTCATAATTTCTTTGTAGGCAACTTGTTTAGCTTCATATGCATCAGAGCACTCTTTGTCCCACCAAGGATTAGGGGGCCGTCTATTTATTGTCATTCCAGGATTGCATTTCGTTTGGGCTTGTTCTGCTGCTTCAATAATTAAACCCGCTAAGAATTCATATTCTTCGGTAGGGGGTAGCTCTTCTGTCGAAGCAAGAGAAGTGGAAATTAATGTTTCGTATGTTTTCCAATCAATATTTC
Organism: Topomyia yanbarensis; assembly: GCF_030247195.1. NCBI lineage: Eukaryota > Metazoa > Arthropoda > Insecta > Diptera > Culicidae > Topomyia > Topomyia yanbarensis. The sequence continues at coordinate 230,428,679 of NC_080672.1, forward strand.
GTGTTAAGTCATAAGAAACATTGATTGAATTCGTAAGGCCTAATTCACTGTTAATTGAAACAACGATTGGCAAATGATCGCTACCGTGAGGATCAGGTACAACCTTCCACGTGCAATCTAACCGAAGTGATGTCGAGCACAGAGATAGATCTAATGCACTTGGACGTGCAGGAGGTCTGGGGATGCGTGTTGTTTCGCCAGTATTTAAAACTGTCATATTAAATTCGTCACAAACATTGTATATCAAAGAGGATCGATTATCATTGTAGAGGGAACCCCACAATACTCCGTGCGAGTTGAAGTCTCCCAGTATCAGACGCGGAGCAGCCATGGATTCCACTACCTCAAAAATTTGACGTTGTCCAATTTGAACTTTGGGAGGTATATATATATATAGAAGCGATAGACATGTCTTTGCCTTTAATGTTCGTTTGGACAGCTACAGCCTCAATGCCCGCGAACAAGGGGATGTTAATTCTATAGAAAGAATAGCACTTTTTAATTCCTAGAAGCACTCCTCCATACGGGGTGTCTCGGTCTAGGCGAATAATGTTGAAATCATTTAAGTTGAAATTAATGTTTGAGGTAAGCTATGTTTCACATAGAGCAAAACCATCGCATTTTAAATTATGCAGTAAAATTTTTAAGGAATCAATTTTAGGTATGATACTTCTGCAATTCCACTGTAAAACAGTGATGGAATCTTTCATTGGAGGAGCTGAATTACCCATTGAAAGATACAATCGCTGCAAGGATGGGCCATTGAGCAATCAGCTGCTCTAAAAATGTTCTAATTGTTGGGAGGAAAGCTGAAAGTATACTCTTTAGTGGTTCAGAAATATTGAATGCTTTAAAAATCCAATCAACAATTTCAGAAAATTTCAATAATCCTACCCCCGGCTGAGGCTCAGAGGAAGTCGAAATTTTATTATTTCCAGTAATGGTGTTCTGTTTGGATTGTACGTTCCTAAAACCGGGCGGAATTGATTTCGGTTTTGAATCGGAATTTTTCGGTTTTGGGCGCAGTTTATCTATTGGTGGAGAAATTTTAAGGCCCCTTTCTTGGCAGCTTGGGAAAAGAAGACTGTTTTCTTTTTCTGGAATTTCCGGGTAAAACAAATGATGTACCTTCGCACGCTCCGTCAGAGTCAGACTGTTCCGAAAATAGAGATGTGTAAGTGTTTTCTAAGAAGATGGGTTTAGGGGTAGCATTTTTCAACATTTCTGCATAGGAGCGCTTAGACCTCTCCTTCAAGGATCGTTCAATTTTATCCTCGCGCAATTTATAAAAGGGGCATGCAGGGAGCTCATGCGAGTTTTCTCCGCACATGAAACATTTTTCTGAATTTTCATTGCATGTATCCTCTTGATGAGAACCCCCACATTTGCCACACCGAGCCTTATTGGAACAGTAAGTGGCTGTGCGGCCAAGCTGTTTACAATTAAGGCAATTCATTACACGAGGGATAAAAAGGCGAACAGGGAGACGAATCTTATCGATAATGGCATAGTTGGGCAGCGCAGACCCAGCGAAAGTCACTCGAAACGAGTCAGACAGTCGATAAACTTTTTTATCTCCTTCGTGTGATACTGAATGCAATTGCTTGCATTCAAGTATCTTTACGTCTTTAAGTATGGTGTCTTTGAAACGACCAACCCCATGCTTAATTATGTCATCAACAGTCAAACTCGATTCTGTGATGACCCCATCAATTTCAATTTCCTTTGAAGGAATATACGCTCTATACTCACGCGTAAAACACTCGCAAGAAGCAATTGCATTGGCTTGTTTGAGACTACCAACGACAATGCGTATTTTATCTTTATTAACTTTAACGATCTCTTTTACATCCGAGAATCGCGAAGTCAAATCTTTCGAAATTTGAATGATATTTAGCGCCTTTGCTTTACGCCTAATAAATACAATCCATGGTCCCGTTGACCACTCTGGGTAAATTTTAATTCTAGTCGGATTTACATTTTCAGCATAAGGCTTAGGAGGAGGGTCTGTTATTCGTTCTCCCATCTCGTCATCCATTTTACCTAGCAAAAAAAACTATCGCAAAAAGGAATGAACAATATAACTGTTATCTGCTATCTATTAGGTGATGAAGACACTGATAGAACACACCTCATGTGTTACGTTGTAAACTCGGTGCCCGTTGTTTGACAATGTGACACTTGCTGTCCTTCTTCGTCTCGTTGCTTCTTCAGTAGAGAAATAGTCCTACCTGCAACACTTCAAAACTCTCTCCGGTTAAGCTGCTCGTCGGTATCACCACCACAAACGCGCTCTCTCCGTTTCCACCATCGCGGTAGACAAATGTGGCTACCTGTGGCTTGCTGCGAAAACCCCACTGTCGATGCGGAACTTTTCGGTGCCACTTGTTGTCCTTATTCGTCGTACCACTTCTGCGGTAGACAAATAGAGCAAATGGGTCTACCTGTGACGCTTCCCTCTCGTCGATTAGAATTGCCCGACGACACCAATACACTATATTTTTTTCTGTGTGTACAGGCACGATCACTGTCGATTTCTGCCACCGCGGTAGGCAAATTCGTCTACCCGCGGTTTGCTGTCAAAATACCACTTGTCGAGGATGCCGTTGACCACGCCTCCGACGTATCAACTGTCGACTCACACTTAACAAACTGGTCTCTCTCTCCCACAATAACGCATACAGCGTCTCGCACTCCGTCACTCTCTCGAGAACAAAACCTTCCACCTGGAGGCACAACCGTCTCGGTCGGTTGCAAAAACTGTTATGAAAATCCTCCTTGAACGACTACTTCCAAAAAATGAAGCCAATCGACACCGCGATAAAGTCTTCGGCGGCCCAGATGGACGATTACAAAGAGTCCACTGAAGCCGTTAATAAATGAATCAGCTTAATGACCCTTACTAGATATATTGACGGTTTAAACGGTAAACAGCTATCGATGTATGTAAGAAGCTACAATCCAAAGACACTCGAAGAAGCCCACGATGTGTCCATTCAACATTCGAACGCTGCCTATGGGCAACGAATGGAAAACAGGGTCCTCCAATAGGTAGAACATACGATCATAGAAACTCGCCCCACGGAGAGCATTCGAAAACAGACAAAAAGCAGGCTCCACAAAACAAACAGACAGGCCAATTTAACCAGCAAAATAAATTCAGGTTCAGGAAAATTTAAAAATTTCAAACCTAGCCTTGATGATGACGTTTCTATGAGAACAGCAAAATCAAGAGCAGAAATAAATAACCACGACGACGCCGTAGCAGAGTGCAAATGCAGCACCTCTAACAAACACGAGACAGGCACAAACGACGTTTAAAAATTACTCCGAAGACCAGGGTTACCAAAAATACAGAATAATCTGTATTTATACAGATTTTCAGCTATTTTCAGATCAAGAATCTGTATGTACAGATATACAGATTTTTGCTTGTATCTACAGATATACAGATTTTTGAGAAATGATGTTACAAAAACTGTTTTTGTTATGTTACTATGTTTTAATTACCGCAAGGTTCTACTGTATAGATTTTGTTGGCTATTTTCTGTTGGTTATTTTTGAAAGACGGATAGGTATTCTAGAGCGAATCAATTATAAACTTAGAACGGAAAACTAGGACTAGGCAGGCTCATATGGACATTATCGAAAGGAAATGTGAAGAATTCTTTGCCTTCTGCTGAGTAGGAGTTGGGCGTTGCACCCAAGTCTACCGCATGGTCTATGGTAGAACATAACTCATCATCATGTTTTACCGCCGACTCCGATTATCCCTGTACATTCTAAATCATACAAATATCCCTACGTATATGAAAAAGAAGTACAGGAGCAAATTAAAAAAATGCTTACAGATGGAATCGTTAGAGAATCCATTTCCCCATACACCTCACCTGTATGGGTGGTTCCCAAGAAATCAGATGCATCTGGTAAAAAGAAATTTCGTTTAGTTATCGATTATAGAAAACTAAATGAAAAGACAATCAACGATAAGTATCCCATCCCTGAAATTACCGACATTTTAGACAAACTCGGAAAAGCGAAATATTTTTCGACCATTGACCTGGTCTCCGGCTTTCACCAAATACAGTTGGCGGAAGGAGACATGGAAAAGACAGCGTTTTCAGTAAACGGTGGCAAGTACGAATTTACGCGTATGCCATTCGGTCTGAAAAATGCACCCGCTACTCTTCAAAGAGTACTGGACTGTATTCATAGAGACCTAGTAGGAGTATGTTGTTTCGTCTATATGGACGATATAATCATCTTCTCCAGCTCGCTTCAGGAACATGCGAAAAATTTAACCCAGGTCCTTGGAAAATTAAGAGACGCTAGATTAAAAATACTGCTCGACAAGTGCGAGTTTTTCAGGAAAGAAACACAATTTTTGGGACATACAGTTTCAGAAGAGGGAATACGCCCTAATAACGATAAAATAAAAATTATAAAACAATGGCCAGTCCCTAAATCCGAAAAGGAAATCAGACAGTTCGTTGGCATACTAAACTACTATAGGCGTTTCATCAAAGATTTCGCTAAGTTAGTAAAACCACTGACGAATCTCCTCAGGCAAGATACCGAATTCGTCATTACACCCGAAATTGAAACATGTTTCGAAAAGTGTAAACAGTTATTAACGCTTGATCCAGTTTTGATCTACCCTGATTTTAGCAAAGAGTTTATACTTACCACAGATGCAAGTGACTATGCAATTGGCGCAGTACTGTCACAAGGGCCCGTAGGCAAGGACAGACCAATCGCATACGCTTCGAGAACTTTAAACAAAACCGGAGAAAGATACTCTACAACCGAAAAGGAATTTTTAGCGATTGTATGGGCTGCAGGGATGCATGAAGCACAGCACGAGAGCCTAACACGAGCTGAGCGGCCGCTTTGAACGAACCAAAAGCAATAAGCACTGACAACGCTCGTGCTAGGTAACCTGCGTGCTCGAGCTGTAGGATTCGAAGAGCTAGCACAACGAGTTAGCACGATAAGCTTGCACCATGAGCCAGCTCGGTAAGCTGGCACGAGCAAGCTCGGTGAGCTAGCTTAGTGAGCTAGCACGAGTTAACTCAATGAGCTGGCACGGTAAGCTTGTCCGATGAGCTAGAACGGTGCAATAGTGTAAGCTATGGAACGAAAGAATAGGACAAAGCAAGAAATATGCATTGGTGAATGTGCGACAGGTTACTGAAAAAACGATGCAGGCATCATTACTCACACTAACGCGTTGTTTTTTTATTCTGCTTTGCTATAGCTGAGCTATAGCTCCGTGCAGCGTGCTAGCTATCACCGTGCTAGCGAGGGCTCTCGCTCATCGGTACTCGTGCCACTTGCTAACTCTAGCTCATCGGAAACCAGCGCAAGCACTAGATGAATTTAACACTGACACAGATGAATTTAACACTGACACATTATGAGTCAGTGCACAGCAATAGGACACAGAGCAGCACCGTTCTTGTGCATGCCTGATGGGCTATTAATCACTTTAGACCGTACCTCTATGCAGAAAGTTTAAGATGTTCACAGATCACCAACCATTAACTTTTTCGTTTACGAACACCAATCATCGAATCATAAGAGGAAAACTGGCATTGGAAGAGTTTGACTATGAACTGGTTGCCGACACTTTGTCTCGCATAAATCCAAATCAGGAACGGCTGTTCGGCCATCTATGGGAGCTGTCCATCAATGTCAGCTTCTTTCTCCGAACAGCCTAGATAAGCCGTGTAGTGTCGGTAGTGGTTGTTTCAACCGGCTAAGAATTACACTACGGACTACCTGTTCCGGTGGTAACACCAAACAGGGAACCCCAATTCCATAGTGTCATGCGACCCGTTCTATGGGTAAAATTGTTGAGGGGGTTTAAAATATTCTCAATGGCGAACGGAGCCTGGGAAGAGCCGGGCGAACTCCCCAGTAACTGGCTGTGGTCCACTAGGAGGTTGATAACTCTATTATCTTTCTCCGGACAAAACCAGCCTAGAGGCCGCGTGGCATTCGGCGGGTTGAAGTATGTCAGTTATGGAAATAACTGTCAAATTCATTCCCAAAGGCCGCGTCACTTATGAGGAGGCAAAGAGCTTTAGACCGATCAGTCTGACCTCCTTCCTTCTCAAATCAGTGGAACGTTTAATCGACCACTACATTCGGGATGGTAGCTTGGGCGAGCACCCGCTGCATGCAATGCAACATGCATATCAGTGGGGGAAGTCTACTACCACCCTGTTACACAATGTTGTCTACAACATTGAATAAGCTTTTTCACAAAAGCAATCAAGTTTAGGAGTTTTTCTCGATATTGAAGGTGCTTTTGACAACGTGTCTTTCGAATCCATTTTGGAAGCAGCACGAGATCATGGAGTACCTTCATATATCACGAACTGGATACACGCAATGCTTAGCAACCGACATCTGTGCTCATCGTTAAGACAAGTAGAGATTAGGAATCTGAGTGTCTGCGGATGTCCTCAAGGTGGTGTGCTGTCATCACTTCTATGGAACCTTGTCGCCGATAGCTTGTTGAAAAAACTAAATGAGCTTGGGTGTTTCCGACGTATGGTTTCGCCGATGATTATCATATAATGATCACCGGTATTTACATTAACACACTTTTTGATTTGATGCAACAAGCCTTATGTGTTGTTGAGCGGTGGTGTCTTCATGTTGGACTATCAGTTAATCCAAATAAAACCTCAATGGTGCTTTTCACGCAACGAAGGATTACAACCGGAGCTCGTCCATTGCAGTTTTTTGACTCTGAAATTATTGTCGAAGATCAAGTTAAGTACGTTGGGGTAATTCTCGACTCAAAACTTAATTGGACAGCTCACATCGATTTCAGGATCAAGAAAGCTTGCATGGCCTTTGGCCAATGTAGACGGGCTTTCGGCAAATCTTGGGGACTCAAACCCAAGTACATTCAGTGGATCTACACAACAATTGTTAGACCAATACTGGCATACGGGTGCCTTGTTTGGTGGCAGAAGGGAGAAGTCATGACAATCCAATCAAAGTTAAACCATCTTCAGAGGATGGTCTTGATGGCGATGACTGCTGCGTTCTCGACAACACCTACTGCTGCTCTCGAGGCACTCTTGAACATAAAACCACTACATGTGTTTCTAAAACAAGAAGCACTTTCTTGTGCATACCGTCTTAAGGTTACTGGGCTCTGGAACAGTAACCCAATAGATCGTGTAACTAGCCACACAAGACTGTGGCCCCAAATGGTTACTTGGGATGAATATACACTTGCTCCCAGTGACCTTACACTCACATGTAGTTTTCCTTCTAAAACTTTCAATGTGAGAATTCCTCTTCGTGAGCTGTCTGGCTGGATGGAGCGACAACTTGAAGAATACGTAGTTCGTTATACGGACGGTTCTTTGTTGGAGGGCCGAGCCGGTGCTGGTGTCTATTGTCATGAGATGAGATTAACCCAATCTCATTCGCTTGGTAGATACTGTACCGTATTCCAAGCAGAAATCTTTGCGATTCTGTGTGGCGTACAATCCGCACTTCAACAGGGAATTTGCGGTAAAAGAATCTATTTTTGCTCTGACAGTCAGGCTGCCCTGAAAGCACTTAGTTCGGCAGATTCGAGATCGAAATTAGTAATCGCATGTCGAACTCAAATCGAAGAACTTAGCATTTCAAATGCTATCTACCTTCTATGGGTACCCGGTCATTCCGGTATTACTGGAAATGAATGGGCGGACGAATTGGCTAGAGCTGGCGCTGCGACTGATTTCGTTGGTCCAGAACCAGTTCTACCACTGTCAATAAGTTGGATAAAGCACAAGATTCGCTCTTGGGCTGCATTCGAACATGCCAACCATTGGCGTAGCTTGCAAACTTGCGCTCAAACAAAGGCTTTTCTGCCGGATGTGAGTCCGAAAATGTCAAGAAATTTGTTGCATTTTTCCAAGCACAACTGCAGTTTTCTGGTCAGGGCACTGACTGGACATTGCAAACTCAATTATCACATGGCTACTATTCAGCGCGCTGAGTATTATTTATGTGATCTTTGTGAATCCGAGTACGGAACATCATATCATTTGATATGCAATTGCCCTGTATTAATGCAATTGCGCATCCAGATTTTTGGTTCTCCATACATAGATGAACCTATGTACAGAGAGCTGAAATTTAAGGATATGCTTTTGTTCCTAACCCAGTGTGGTAAAGAGCTATAGTTTTTTAGCCGTATTTGAATGACAATATCACTTCGGGGGTGTTGTCGTTCTGTTATCTCAATATCCCCTCGGGGGTGTTGATATATCCGCTCACTGTTTGAGTAGAGGTTCTAAATCCCTCCGGGGGTTGGAAGTTTTATTCCTGCTGTTGTAGCACCTGCAGATCGTTTAGCATCACTCCGGGGGTGCAGAATGCTCTGTTTTAATTGTTCTGTGTCGTTGTTTTCCTTACCCCTAACCTTACCACTTCCCCAATCCTTCCCATCAGGAAAATGATGAAAAGACGATTCTTGGCAAGGCACAAATCTCCGATCAACATGGGGAACGTGCCATTTGAGCCAAACGCTACTGATTCCTGATTCCTGATGCAGAAAGTTTAAGATGTTCACAGACCACCAACCTTTAACTTTTTCGTTTACGAACACCAATCATCGAATCATAAGAGGAAAACTTGCATTGGAAGAGTTTGACTATGAACTGGTTGCCGACGCTTTGTCTCGCATAAATCCAAATCAGGAAATAAACGAGAATTCACAATCATCGCTAGACGTCGAAACTTCCGAACAGGGAAACGAATCATCAGATGATGAAAATGACAACATGACAGTATACTCAGCGGACACAAGTGACGATCACTTCATCCCATGCACCGAAAGGCCAATCAATTCGTTTAGAACTTAGGTTATTTTCAATATAGGTACCATCGAAATTACACCTTACGAACAGATCTTCCCAAAATGTCACAGACATACTATAGTAAAAAAGGAATACACTGAAGCGGAAATTCTCGACATATTCAAACGCACCCTCAATCCAAGAGGTATACACTGTCTTAAAGTCCCCATTGATACAGTTAGTTCAGGAAACATATAGGAAACACTTTTCTAACAGATCCTATAAAGTTCTTATTTCAGAAACCCTTCTAGATGATATACGGCTGGACGAGGAGCAAGGCGAAATAGTAAGAAACACTCACAACCACGGGCACAGAGGAACAAAAGAGAACAAAAATCAAATTATGCTAAAATATTATTTCCCCCAACTCGAACGAAAGATCAAAATTTTTATTGGCTCCTGCGACATTTGCAAAAAAGCCAAATATGACAGGAAGCCACCTAATCTGATTAAGAAAAGTACATTCGAGATCAAACCTTTCGATCGAGTCCACATCGACATTTTTTTCCTAAAAGGTCGAAAGTGGCTCACAATAGTTGATTCCTTTTCAAAATTCGCCAATGCCATTCCTTTAGAAACTAGAACGATAATCGATATCAAAAATGCAATAACTGAGCATGTTGGGCAATTTGGAAGTCCGAAAACGATTGTGAGCGACCAAGAACCTTCTTTCAGGTCCATAGATTTCATCGGTTTTCTGAACGATATGGGTATCGAAATACATTTCGCAAGTAGTTCGAACTCAAACGGTATCATGGAACGGTTCCACTCAACGCTAATCGAAATCTTCCGAGCAAACAAAGCAAAATCTTGCGATCTATAAACCGTTGATCAAATCAATATAGCCGTTGACATTTACAATAATAGCTTTTATTCCGCAATCAAAAATCAACCGCGAAACTTGGTTTTTCACGACTCGGGTTTAACAAACATGGAAGAAATTTCGGAAAAATCTAAAAACCTTCAATCCGCTGTTAAAATCGAACTAAATAAACGAAAAGATAAATACGAACAACAAAACGAAAACAACGAAAAACCCAAACAATTCAATCCTGGCGAAACTAAATACACCAAAATCGCACAACGATTAACTAAGCATAAAAACCCCTACGAAATAACTATTAAAAACGATAACGAACTAACGTTTAAAAATGTCAACGACTTCAAAATACACAAAAACAGAATAAAAAAATAACCTTCTAATCAATTCTCTTTGTAGATTAACATTGAGTATATCGAAATTACTGCAGGAAACCTCAAAATTATTGACCATCTCAGAAAAACTCTTGATTTTAAAATTCAATACGCAAGAGGAAAATTAATGAGCATGTACCCACATAGAAATAGACGAGCATTAGTTAACGCTTTAGGGACAGCAATCAAACTAAAAGGAGGCAACCCAGATAATGACGATATGGAAATTATAAATCACAGCCTAGATACACTAGAAAAACAAGAAAACTTACTCTCGAAATCCTTATCAAGACAACTTATTATAAATGAAAAAATACAAAATAAAATTAACAACATAACAGACGTTATGAAAAGGATCAACAAACAGATTTTAGCTCAAGAGAATAACTCGCTGACATTCAGAACAGATTTGGAATACGTCAACTTCATCATAAACCTTGATATGATAACCGAAATACTTAGTAACAGTGAAGAGCAAATCGAATTCTCAAAACTAAATACGTTGAACAGAAACCTATTTTCATTCGAAGAGAAAACGTACATTTTCAATAGACTAAAAGCACAGAAATTAAAATTAGACTATTTAGATCAAATATTTCAGTATAGCGCAGGTAGCGTAATCGTAAGCAACGACTAAATTCTTATACTAGCAAAAATACCCATCCTCGACGACAACGAGTTCGATCTGATCAAAATCCAAACGCTCAACATAAACAACACAAGAATCAACACCAATATCAAACTGGTAGCAAAATAAGGAGACATCATCTACAAAGAAAAACACAAATCTGCGATATATGCGAAGCGACAGCCCCAATGGAAGACGAGTGCATACGAAATCTTCTGAACCATTTGACACCAAAATGCTCTCTTAGACCCGTCAGGAAACTTTTTCGAATTGAAGAAATGAAAAACGGAATCATACTTTTAGATACAAACAGAACAGTATTGATCTCAGACTCATGTAACAAGTCAAAGTTAATCAGCACCCCAACAATTATCGAAACAAGCAATTGTACTATCCAGATAATGAACCTTACATTCAACAATCAAAAGTATTTACCAAACCACGAAGAATACCTCATACCAATCTATGGGAAAAAACTGATACAACTCAGAACATTAACAGAAAATCAAAGGCAAAGAGAGAAACCATCCTTAAGATTAAAAGCCCTACCGAACCCACCACGAATCAAGAAGCAACGCAAAACGGGACGGTAGGACTACTGCCTAGTCTAGTCTTTTTTGATAATCGAGGACGGACGACAATCTAAGAGGGGAGGTGTTATACCAAGACCGACCACCTTAACCATACCCGATGCCACCACACAGACGCGAGGTCAGCTAAACGCAACCAGGGCACATAGCAACAGGTGAAATATCGAAACCAGCCACGCGGCCTGCTACCAACGAGTTGACAATCCACGAAGCAACACGTCGAAGCCACGCGGATGGATTCGAACGACAGCAAGGATTGCAGAGGCAGCAGAAATAATCTATAAGAAGTAATCGAAATTAAATTAGTAGTCAGTTCTAGTTCAGATATCAATCACAAATCAGTTGTAACCAATTTAAATGTGAATAAAATTATATTCTATATTATATTACTACTTGAGGAGCATTGTTTGGGAATAACAATTGATCCAGTCGAAGCGAGAGTTTCGCCTGAGAGCCACCATTGCGGGCCACGACCATCTTTACCGTAACTTGGGACGAAAAAGGAAGTGTTGATGTGGTACTTACTTAGCGGAAGGCCCCGACTCAGTGACACTCCCATAAGTACCACGGATTGAGTAGAGGGTGGGTTGTTAGTCAGGATTCGCTTCAAGCAAGCGATGCGACTGAGACAAATATTTTCGTGCATATTTGAATAGTTTATTGACTGTAGGATACGTAAATATTCTAGGCTTTTAAATTCTGGCTAATCGTTTATTGAGATTTTTTCATCGAAAACAACTTGAACTCCGGACAGCCGGCTGTCGGGAGTGTTGTCGACAATGTAAAATGGACCGTAAACAATGAGTTTAAAAATGACATGGTGGAACATTCAAAAATTATGTCACGCATATTACCACGTTATTTTTCCCTTTGGTCTAATACGAATCAAATTATTTTCGTTTTTCCTTCATTTTGTAGTAGCACTTTTATGCCGCTACTAGCAAAAGTGTTCATGTTCTATGGATTTTACTATATACATGGCGCAATCGTGCGTAAAACGGCCGATTGCGTCAAAGCACATGACGTGCTCCCCTTCCATTTATGTTACAATTATTCATAACTCTTCCTCCTAATAGCATGGCAGAATTTATAAAAGGTCCTTATTGGTATAATCACAAGCATATTGAGATCCTGTAACTTGAAATTTTCCACCTCGTTCGAGTTAAACGGTCCGATATTACAATGAAGACGCGAAACAGAAAAAATACAAATACTGCGTTCCTAAACGATATTAACATCATGCACGAATCAAACACCCCCCGTTTCCAAATAGTACGTACTCATTCTTAGCTCAGTATAATTGACTGATGAGTTAATGGACTAAAAGTAAAGCATTAAATATGACCATACAACATTTGTTCCTCGTGCTGAAATGATTGCCGTAAATTGGTAATTGGATTTGAATTGATCTTGCGAATTGTCAATTCTCCACCCTCATACATAATTCAAAAGTCATTCACTCAGACAAGACCATGCGTATTTCCCACCCGCATTAAAGACCCAGTGGATTCGTTTCCTATTTGGTCAAATAAACACTAAATAAACAAATAAATTAGTTTGTTCAGTCGAAAGAAATGTCAAATAAACACTAAACAAACAAATAAATTAGTTTGTTCAGTCGAAAGAAATGTCAGCTCGATTGGCATCAACCGGCGGATACGTGTTCCGTTACAGTGCCATCAAATGAAAGTACATTTAAAATTACATACGACAAAATATGTGCAATTCAGAATATAACGAAATGAAGATTGCTTAATTATTTGCATTTAAAACAGATCGGAATAAATTAGTTGCATAACCATTTTCAAAGATAGCACTGCTGATGAATCACTGTATAAAAATTGGTGATAAGGGACGCGGATGAAAATAGCTGACCACCTCCAATAAGGGATTATCTATACCTTCATTGTACAATAATACCTGAAAAATTCAAATATTAGTACACTTCAATCATCTAGATTGAACAAATTCACAACATTTACTGCGTGAGTTAAAATTTGACAAGATAAAATATAGATGATAATTTTCAAAACGAATGTCAATCAACTACCTTCTTAGAAAATTATCGTCTAGCGATCCTTGGTTGGTATTTTTTCAGACAGAGCCAATCGCTACGCAATGCATCGTCTACGGGTAAAGCGCCCGGGCAAACATCATAAGAAGTGGAATGTAAAGACGCTGAACCCCTCTGGATAAAGACTCGCCAACTCTATCTTTTTCTTATTATTTATCAGTAAGTGTCATTCCAATCGAGCACGAGACCTGTCAAAAACCCTCAATCCGAAGAAAATCGCTTCGAATCCTTCTGGAACGAGGGCCATTGACAGGTCTCGTGCTGGATTTCAATGACACTGACAGATAAATGGTAAACAAATGTTGCGGGCCGTGTTCGGAGGCGACCGATAGAAAGTTCACACGACCCATACATTAAAACATATATACTTTATTAAAACTATAGACACGAACAACGGAGAGGTAAAATACGAGTGTTACTTATAGTATGCTATATCACTTTCTGACTAGCCAACCGGATACTGTTCGGTGCGTCAACTGAGTGACAGGCGGGCTGCCACCAGTGAGCCCAGCCATTCCTATTGAATTGTAGAGATGTCCACGTCTCCAACATCTCCCCTCCTAATACAGCTGATAAGGGTCGAACCATTGCGGAGCTCTTCGCGAAGAGCAGCGAGGTACCTGAGCAGCTGAATCGGCTTCATTTGCAGATTGAAATTCTGATGTCGAACTTGGCGATGTTGAAGATGAAGAAGACGATACTGATAACTGTGACGATGACTCCGATGATAAGGTAGGCCTTCTAACCAGAGTATTTGGTGTTGACGATGGTCTCAAACTAGAGCAACTTGTAAGAGGTGCTACTGGCGTTGAGTGTGCTAATGGATCCGTTGTGCGACGAACCGGAAGATTTCAAGCATCATGTAGAATGTTGAGTGGAAGTTTGTTACTATCTTTTTTTTTTTTTTACAATGGAGAAGACCTTTATGTCCTAGCCCAGTACACGTGCTAACGGTAGGGTCCAATCTACCACACGGGGTGCACTGGGGGCGTGTCGGACTCGAATGGTGACCAGCCATTAATACCGACTAAACTCCATTGGGCTCCGCCATCATTCCTCCCAGGAACTACCTCTCGGTATTACTTCTGGGGGGATGGCTGTACTAAGTGTACTCATTCACTCTCACTCGCGCGATCATACATCCTGTATGAGGCTTACTTGGGTGCTCTCTCAATCACACTTTGATTCGCTCTCAAACACTCCCACATGAGGCTGACTTTTGTGCTCACCTTTTACGTTCCATGCGAGGCTGACTTGTGTGCTCACCTTACTCATTCCTTGCTAGGCTTACTTTTGTGCTCGCCCTACCCATACATGTGAGGCTGACTTGGGTGCTCACCCTATCACCTGATTCACTCTCAATCGTGCCACTCTATTGTACCTTTGTCACTCCCTCTGGCATCCCATGTGGGACATTTTTCTTAGGCCCCACTTCTGACATACCATGCGAGGCTGACTTTTGTGCTCACCTTTTTCATTCCTTGCTTGCTACCAACCTGTGAGGCTGACTTTTATGCTCACCCTTAACATGCAGTGTGAGACTGACTTGGATGCTCACCCTTTCACTCCTCTGCCACGCCATGAGGCATCGATAGCTTAGTTCCAACATACTACGCTACGACCCTCCCGTCTTGGCATGAGGCAGTCCACTTATACGCCTATACACTCACTCTTCTGTCTTGCTTCGGGGTGGCTGGGTTTACCCCTTACGCGGTTGCCATTCGCTGCGCCAACCTACCTCGGCATGAACAGACCATTCACTCTCTTATTTTGCGCTTGGCCTTTTTCGCTCCAGCTAACCAATCACTAGTTAGCCGTGCCCGCCGTCTGTTGCTCGGTTCGCCAGATTACCTGTAGCCTACTGGCAATCTGGATGGTAGCAGCCGAGACTGCGTTCCACTTCTCCACCGTTTGACACATCCGCTGGATAAGGGTATCCGGGGTTGTGTCCCAGCCACAGACGTCAAGCATTGCTCTTCTTTCGACGTCGAACCGATGACATACGAACAGTATGTGTTCGGCAGTTTCATCTACACCTGGGCAGTCCGGGCAGACTGGGACCTCCGCGTGCCCGAACCTGTGGAAGTACTGACGGAAACAGCCATGGCCTGACAGGAATTGTGTCAGGTGGAAGTGAACTTCCCCATGGGGTCTTCCCACCCAGCTCGATATGCTAGGTATCAGCCGGTGGGTCCACCTACCTTTCGAGGAGTTGTCCCACTCACGCTGCCATCTGATGACCGAGGTCACCCTGGTGCGCTCGCGGGCTCCCCTATTTCCACGTAGCTCAAAGCACTCCTCATCTTCCCGAATGACCAGCCCGACTGGCATCATGCTCGCTATCACGCAGGATGCATCGTGTGATACCGTGCGGTAGGCAGATATCACTCTGAGGCACATCACGCGGTAGGTGCTCTCCAGTTTCTGTAGGTAACTGGTTACCCTCAGTGCTCTTGACCATGACGGGCCGCCGTACCTGAGGATAGATACGGCAACGCCTGCCAGTAACCTACGTCTACTGGCGCACACCTTTGAGCTGTTGGACATCATTCTCGATAGTGCCGCAACAGCAGTCGACGCTCTCTTGCACGTATAGTCGACATGGCTGCCGAAGGTCAGCTTGTCGTCTATAATGACTCCGAGAGACTTCAGACTTCGCTGTGAAGTGATCGCGACTTCTCCCACATGGATAACTGCATGTTGTGCCGACTTGCGGTTGTTGACGATAACTACCTCCGTCTTATGATGAGCGAGCTCCAGGCCTCTCGCGCTCATCCATTCCTCCACCGTGCTAATCGCGTGTTCTGCGGTTAGTTCTACCTCAGGAATTGACTCCCCGTAGACCTCCAAGGTTACGTCGTCGGCAAAGCCGACGATCTTGACCCCAGGAGGGAACTTCAGTCTCAGAACCCCGTCATACATGAGGTTCCATAGCACCGGGCCTAGGATCGAGCCCTGCGGGACTCCGGCGGTAATCGGAACCCTTTTCTGACCGGCATCGGTCTCGTATAGCAGTACGCGGTTTTGGAAGTAACTTTCCAGGATCCGGTACAGACCCACCGGTAGGCTAAGCCGGTGTAACGAGAGCGCGATGGCATCCCAGCTTGCGCTGTTGAATGCGTTCTTCACGTCAAGTGTCACTAACGCACAGTATCGAATACCTCGCCTTTTTCGTTGGATCGCTATCTCGGCAGTATTTATCACTGAGTTGAGAGCGTCCACTGTGGACTTACCCTTCCGAAAGCCAAACTGGTTGCTTGACAGACCGTCCGTACCTTCCGCGTACGGGGTGAGCCTGTTGAGGATGATCCTCTCAAGCAGTTTGCCAGTCGTGTCTATCAGACAGATTGGTCTGTACGCCGATGGGTCGCCTGGCGGCTTCCCGGGCTTCGGCAACAGCACCAGTTTCTGCCTTTTCCATCTATCGGGGAAACGGCACTCGTCAAGGCATCTCTGCATAGCTAGCCTGAACATGTTCGGGTTCGCTATGATCGCTGCCTTGAGAGCGTTGTTCGGAACTCCATCCGGCCCTGGAGCTTTGTTCATTGCTAGGGATTTAGCCACTGCGAGTAGTTCTTCGTTCGTCACTGGAGCCACCATTTCGACCGTGCCCGCACTGTCTCGTAGTGCAGGTGGCCAGGGGCTTGTGGCTCGAGACGGGAAGAGTACTTCGATAATCGTTGCCAACCGGTCCGGAGACCGTTCTGGGGGTGAGGAGCCCCCTTTGGTCTTGGCCATCACAATCCGGTAGGCGTCACCCCACGGATTCGCGTTGGCACTCTCACACAGGTTGTCGAAACACGCTCTCTTGCTGCTTTTAATAGCCTTGTTAAGGGCTAATTTCGCAGCTCGAAACACTTCACGGCGGTTCTCTCTTGCATCCTCGGTGCGAGCTCTTTGCATCCTACGTCTAGCTCTGAGACAGGCTGACCGTAGAGCTGCAATCTCGGCACTCCACCAGTATACCGGGCATCTACCGTTTCTTGGCAGTGTTTTTCTCGGCATAGTGGCGTCGCACGCGCGTGATAGAACAGCTACCAGCGCATCCCCGCTTAGACTGTCGGTGTTGGCCTCCAGTCCCAGGGCCGCGGTGAAAGCTTCGCTGTCGAAGTGATTGGACTTCCACCCGCGTACCTGACAGGGATCTCCCGCCCTCGGATGCTGCACACCATAGTTGATCTTAAAGCGG
This sequence comes from Topomyia yanbarensis, assembly GCF_030247195.1. Classification (NCBI taxonomy): domain Eukaryota; kingdom Metazoa; phylum Arthropoda; class Insecta; order Diptera; family Culicidae; genus Topomyia; species Topomyia yanbarensis. Next base: position 230,446,227 of record NC_080672.1, read on the forward strand.
ATTGCTAAATGATCACTATGGGTGTAGCCTTCGTCTACCCTCCATTCCATGCCTGGAGCCAGACTCGGGCTGGCAAAGGTCAAATCAATCCACGCCTCCACTCCGTTTCTACGGAATGTACTAGCGGAGCCATCATTAGCTAGCACAGTATCGAGTTTCGCAAACGCTTCCATTAGCGCTTGACCCCTGCTATTTGTACAGCGGCTGCCCCACTCCACTGCCCAAGCGTTGAAGTCTCCCGCTATTACTACCGGTTTCCGGCCCACGAGGTCCGACGAGAGCCTGTCGATCATCTGGTAGAACTGTTCTATTGGCCACCTTGGTGGGGCGTAGCAGCTGCAATAGAACACACCATTGATCTTGGCAATCGCCACACCCTCGGCGGAGGGGTGTATTACCTCTTGAACCGGGAACCTTCCCGTTGTACAGATTGCCACCATTCCAGACCCGTCCGACACCCAATTGCCGTTGCCGGCAGGGATGCTGTACGGGTCTGATAATAGGGCGACATCTGTCCTCGACTCCGAGACCGACTGCCACAGCAGCTGTTGGGCTGCTGCACAATGGTTAAGATTTAGCTGTGTGACTCTCACGGCTTCTTCTTATTTAACTCGCCGAAGGGACACGAAGGTCCGCCCATAGCATGTTTATGGGCTTGCTTCTTAGAGGTGCAGATAAGGCACTTATATGCCTTAGTGCACCCCCGCTCTTTATGCCCCTCCTCGCCGCATCGACGACATAGCTTACTCCTGTCTAGGCCTTTGCATTCGTAAGCTTTATGGCCGGATTCTAGGCACCGATAGCACCTGTCCACTGAAGGCGGCTGGGGTATACTAATAGGGCATACCGACCAGCCGATCTTCAGCTTCCCTTTCTCGGTTACCTTTTTGGCATCCGCATTCAGTAGCCTGAGGTAGGCTACTTGGGTGCCAGAGGGTCCGTCCCTCAATCGCACAGAGGCCCGCTCGATTGTGACGCCGCATTGCTCCTTGACGGCTGCGGCGACGTCTTCTGCGGTCGCGAACTCGTCCAAGTGTTTGCACTGGAGAGTTGTTTCCGCACCTAGCGACCTGATTTGGGCGCCCTCACCAAGGACCTCTTGGGCCAAGGCCTTGTATATTGCACTTGATTGTGCGCCTCGCTTCAACACCAGGAGCATCTCTCCCGTGTTGGTGCGTCTTACGCTACGCACATCCTGCCCAAGGGCCGAGAGGCTTTCGGCCGCTTTCATCGATTTAAGGACATCGGCGTATTTGTCCTTGTCGGTTTTTAACCACAAGGCTTCGCCTCTGTCCTTGGCCTTCCTCGCAGGCCGCGGTACCTCCGGTTTCGGTGCCGGCTTTTTCTTGGTAACCAGCGTCCAGGGGTTTGAGCCCCCCTGCCCCGGTCGTGCCGGGTTGCTGGTACCATCGCTCTCAACAGCGAGGTCACTCTCGCCCTCGCTTACCTCACCCAGGCGGCGTTTGACCTTGACGGTTGCACGCCGAGTGGTGTCGGTTTTGGCACCCTCTCCTGGCGACTTCCTAGGGCGCTTCGCATTCGATGCCGTCTTGCGATTGCCCTTTCCCTTTCCCTTCGAGGGGAACTCGGTCGCCGCTCCGATCGACGTGGCTGCTCCATAGAAGGTAAAGGCCACTGTCTGTGAACCTCTATTAACCTTCTCTCTTTCCTCCCTATTGGAGGCCACTGTCTGGGTTTCTCTGTCGGGCCTCTCCCGACATTCCACTCTCTCAACATATGCCTGCTGTTCCTGTCTTGCGACACGAACAGCTTTCCGGAGCTCCAGAAGGCTCAACTTCAACTCCTTGGCTATGTTCTGCTTTGCGCTAGCGAAGTCGATTATAGCATCGAGTTGCTTCGCTACTTTGCGCATCGCAGCTATTGGCCCCTCCGATGCATTGGTAGGGGTATTGCCTACCGCTGCTGGGGGGTCACTGGTGCTTTCGAGTACAGCACTCATCGTTCCACTACTCTCCCCACGGGGGGGAGACCTCGCCAAACCACCTCTTGCGAAGGGGTTTGGCACCTCCGTCTGTTTATTTTTATTTTTATTTTGCTCCATGAAAATTCCCACGAGTAGCGCGAGAAATATATGTCCGCCACGCCAGAGCTCCGCATTAGCGTGGTAAGGGACGCTTACTGTGGGGGTTGCCCAGGTACCCCACAGGCTCCGTTAACGATCGAGCATCTTTTTCACCCCCTCGATCACTCATCCCTCGGCACGGGTCGCTTCACGCCTTGGAATTGGGGTTATGCCCTACCTTGCTTTACGTGGTGATCTCGGCCCGGATCATCACAACCATCCTCCTTTACCAGGGCTTTGGACCTGTAGCTCTGGATCTCAATAGTTCCATGTACGTATGTTATTACAGACATGCTACTATTGGGATCCGTCATACGCTAGCGGAGTTAAGTTTGTTACTATCTGTCGATGTCGATATGGTGGGACACTCCGATACAGCGCGATCTCGAGGGAGATTAACATGAGACCGAACAAGCCTTCTACTGTCGAGCAGAACGTTGTACATTGCACGACCTACACATTCCAATACTGTTCCTGGATCCCAATTCCATTGGTTCTTAACGAAGACTTTTGTGTACACCGGATCTTTTGCTTTGAATTCACGATTAAAAGTTCGGCTCTCGCTCGGCTGTTCAAACTGCACAGGATTTGGTGGAGGACGGAGTAGATCCAAATTGGTCCGGATCGAATTACCGAACATGACTTCTGCTGGTGATTTGCCGTCCGGAGAAGAAAAACAAGGTGTGCTCCGGTAAATCAGCAAAAATGTACTGAGTGTTTCACGCATTGTCGCTCTCCCCTCCTTAATCTTCTTATTTGATCGTTTGAACGTATCCACAAACCACTCGGCTTGACCGTTCAGAAACTTTCGTGATAAAGTTGCTTCGACACCATCAAACGACGCATCTGCCGACATAATTATATAGAGCTCAGGGTTGTAGTGTGTCAGCAGTAGATCGAATTTCAACACCTCCTTAAATTTGTTAAATGCCGCCTGACATTTTTCCGACCACTCAAATTTTGCATCCACCTTGAGCAACTCATCAAGAGGATACCGAAGGGTGCGCATACTAGGAACAAACTTTCCGTAGTAATGTATTGCTCCTAGGAAAGAGCGAACACCGGAAGCGTCAGTGGGCGGTGACATTTCGTTGATGGCTTGAACCTTTGATGGATCCGGGCGAAGACCGTTGCGATCAAGTAGATGACCTACATATTTAATTTGCGGCTGCGCGAATATGCACTTTTCCACCCGAAGAGTAAATTCAAAATCGCTGATCCTTTGAAACACAGCAAGAAGGTTTGTCCAGTGATTTTCAGAATTCACCAACGACGACGTCATCCAAATAACCACACGTATGAGGGAGGCCTGCCAGCATAGTATCGATAAGTTGCTGGAATGCTCCAGGTGCTGCTTTGGCTCCCGGTGTCAGACGATTGTACCGGTAAAGTCCCCGATGGGTGTTGATGGTTAACAATTCACGGCTGCTTTCGTCCACTTCTACACGGAAACGTTCGCGATCCCATAGCAACTAATTTGTTAGTCGTATTTCTGAAATTGACTAGTTGAAATTTGGTACAGCTAAACGATTGTTGATTTTTCTAATTTATCATTTTTGTTTTTGTGACAACAAAATAGTGGCTGAAGCAACCAAAATATCTAGCTGAAAATATGATGCTGTCAGTTAGCATAGACACGTACCATCGGAATCAGTCCATCGAATGAGTTGTAACAACTCATGGTATTGTTGATTTTAAGACTAGTGCGAGTTGCAAATTAAAATCAAGTTGGTTGTCTCAATCAATTATTTTATTAAATTTTGCTCCCACCCAGTTACAGCAGCTAATGTATTTATTTCTAAAAAAACATTTTCTGGTATATTAATATAAAAATATATAATAAATAATAAAAAAATCGCACTAGATTATCAAGCAGTAATTTTTTGCATCTATCTGATACGTACAAAATATAAGTTGTCAATAATTATTGCAAACTGAATCCATAAACACAATTTCTAGTAACTTATTTTGAATTACAATATTGGTATTCTGTCAATTTGAAATTTAAAAAAATTGTGTCTCATCAATCTATGAAAACTTTCACTTTAATAACAAAACAAAACTATAATAACAAAAGGATGTCAAGTTTCATTTATATAAGGGTATACAGCTGACTTGCAATTTTTTTTACTAAATAGTATAGCTTGTTTATACCAGTTGTACATGATTAATGCTTTGAAAAAAACAATGACGAACATATGGTTGGGCAATTTTAATACTAGATTTCACGCCTTTGCTACCTTTTGTATACATTGCATTTCCTCTTGGTTTTACGCAATTAGAACTATTGTGTGCTGCTGATATTCGCTTCAAATACGAAACAATTTATTTACCTAACTGGTTCTACCTTCAGCATGTAATCAGAATAGTAAATGTTGCGACATTTTGGCATACATTTAATGCCGTAAATTAATTCAATTAATAGTGACATTTGTTAAATGAAATTCTTCACATCCTATTTTAAATCAATGTTGGGAAGCAATCAACTAAAATCCGCAAACGTCCTAGGAATCTTGTCACCGATGAATATAGAATAAAAACGCGAAGACCTCTTCGCACCTACATCAATTGTTAAATCAGTGTTTGAGGTGACTCTGTAGGTGGCTAATGCAAGTTTGGTGTGCCCATTTCTGCAAAGGGAATAATTGTCACACCAATCACAAATATTGCATGGACATGCTTACCTCAAAAAATATCAATGTTCGAAAAAATTGGTTCACAGCATCTTTGGTGAAGAAACCAGGGAAGCAGTAACGTTAATCGAAAACTGCAAATCTATTGCGGCATGGTCTAGAGCGGCCAGTGTCAGTTCCGTTCGATACGCTCAACAGTCAAGTTGCAGCAGTATCCAGATTATGTCTCGTTCCACAGCATATCTAATAGCAAATCATCCATCCACTGCATAGCACCACAATAGAAGTATTTCCTTTAATATTATTTCAGTGGTGTATATGCTGAATTAAGACTTCTCCAATCCCTTTGAATCATCACTTCCATCGACTGCTTGGATTGAGCCGATACGACAGTAGCAGTAGGCCAGACCATAACATACGCATAAGTTTTTACCTTCGCTGTTTTCCGGATTTTTCTACCGATCTCACGAAGTGCTGTTTAATGAAAGGGTCATATTTAGCTGCATCGCGCAAATAGAATTAGTTGAAAAAGCTTCTTACCATAAACATGCATAAGAATCCGTCTCGATCCAGGGATGAAGGCAGTATCTTAATTCTTCCAACGATCATTCGACATCATGATTGTTGTCATCATTTTCAACGATGTTATCATCTTTAGACCAAACTGGAAAGCACACAAGATTACTGGACCATTAGAGGTCATTAGACAGGTTACTCCAATGGTTAGAAGTATATAAAATGTACTTACTAATGTAAATCCTCAATAATATAGGCATCCGTCTTGATCCAAATTAGCTCTAAGCCATCGCTTCCTTTCTGACACCAATGTTTTGAGCTGCGATTATTCCTTGGAGCCATACATTTTTTCAATTGTTTAATTCGCGGCAACCATAAGCTTTGGCATCTTCTCACAAAATACTCGAAAAGGATACAAAGTGCCAGTGGCATATTATGATCTAAATCTTCCTATTGGAAAAGCAGCGACCATTTGCAGGACAAACATTGTGCAGTGAGCTATCTAGTGTTTTTTTAGTTTCGACCCCTGTAACATAAAGGCAGATCTGTTTCCATGCTAGGTTCGAGACGTACTGCGTAATGTAAGGGTAGTTATGTTCAAACAATCGCAACTATACCACCGATTACGACAAGATTAGATTATATTACAGTTCCAGTTGTTAACGTAAACCTATAGAATAAAGCAACCATATTAGTTCGCATGCAAGTTTTATTTTTGAAGCATGTAAAAGTATACTTCTAGAATACTTATTTAAAAGTCCCTATGTGCACATGAGAGCCTCTCTTTGCTTGCTTCTTCGTTGGATTATTATGACTTTGCCATAAACCTTTCCAAGAATATTTTAATACATATGGTAAGAGTTTGATTTCGACTAAAATATTATGCAGAGAGTTAAGTAGCAAACGCAAATGCGGAGTTATTAGCGAAGGAGAATGTAAACAAAGACTCTCATTTGCACACAGGACCTTTTCAATAAGTTTGTTAGAATTGTTATATTCCGAAAATCATCAATTAGTAATGTCCGATTTTTGCAAATAATCGATTAGCTTCATTAATTGATTCGATTATTCGACCAAGATAATCGATTAAGATCAATAAGCCCCAGTAAAGTTCAGCCGGAAATGAACTGGAATTCTGGCTGGTTCCAGTTCGTATTCCGGCTCCAGTGACACAACCGATTCTAACTAGAACCAGCCAGAAATTCGGTTCATTTCCGGGTGAGCTTAACTGGGGCGATTAGGTAGTAAAGCTTTGGCAACCAAAAAAAAGGTCGCTGGGTCTATTTCAAGGCACTTGTTATGTTTGTTGTGTGATTTTCATAATTAACGCTAATCGATTTACTCGATTTTATCGAAAGCTTGTAATCGATTATTGATTATTTGAGATTAATCGATTATTTGCGTTAATCGAGTAAAAAATTACATCACTATCATCAATGCTGCAGGTATTTAATTTTTGATTACTGCTCTTGAAGCATTATTTTATTGACGAGCAACTTCGATGACTTGCAGAAAGAACATCTTTACATTCGTAAACTTGTCAGTATCAATACCGATAAATCCGAAATGAAACTCGAGATCTCGTCTAAAATACTCACCTCACTCTTGCATTTTATGTTATACCGACTATTCCACTGTGTAAGTAGAAAAACCAGTAGTTTTCCTTTTCCTTCCCGTGGAAACGATGTGATTTCCTACAAATATAAACATCAAGACTGCGCGATATCAACGCTGGATAAGACCAAAGGCGTTGTTTATATTTGTTCCAGTACACGGAAGTTACTCCGGAGCAAAAAATGCTTGCTCCTTTTTACTTCGGTGTGCTACTGGAAGATGAAAAAACAGAAGAGTATACAGGAACGATTTCCTCCCTGTTTGCTCCGGAGTACTTCCCCTTTTCCTGGTACTGGAACAAACTTATTATTGCCCCCCATACGCAAATTTCACCGAACATTTCTCAAATATCCAGCTAGTTTTTGTAAAGATAGGCCGACATTTGACAAACATCGTTTCATCTGAGTATAGGGCCCATCTACATTACCGATAGCCAATTATAGCGGTTTTTAATAGAGATGGGCGGGAAGCCACGAAAGTCGACCCGAACCCGTACCCGTAGGAATAAGAGCGGATTTGGGTTTTGTAAAGACGGTTAAAACTATTTTCTGATGTTTAGCGGCCCTTACACCTGCAGAAATGCATCCCACAGATCGATTCGGCTAAACACTGTGTAATTAGCCAATATATTGAAAATTTCTTCCGGTAGCGGCAACGGATATTGATGTGGTTGCAGGGCATTGTAGAGACTGGTGGAATAGTCACCGCAAATACGAATAGATCCGTTCGTTTTTCGGACGACAACGATGGGAGCTGCCAAATCCGAAAAATCTACCGGTTTGATGATTTTTGCTCTTTCCAATCGGTCGAATTCGTTATCCACACGGTGTCGGGCCATCAGGCCGAAAGCCGTTAGGCCGAATGCTGCAAGGCCGAACACCATAAGGCCAAATGGGTCATAAAGCCGAATGCCATTAGGCCGAATGGGTCATTAGGCCGAACGCCATTCGACCGAATGGGCCATTAAGCCGAATGGGTCATTAGGCCGAATGGGTCATTGGGCCGAATGGGTCATTTGGCCGAATGTGTCATTAGGCCGAATGGGTCGTTAGGCCGAGTGAGGCAGTAGGGCCGAGTGGCTCATTAGACCTTATGTACCATTGCGCTGAATGTCATTTGATTAAAGGCATCGTTTCACAGACTAATTGAGATGACGGGTTTACGAGTTTCGCATGGCTAAAAAGTCATGTTGTACTAGAGGGTCCCACGAAATGTCAAACAGAAAACGCGTTGATAATCGAAGGTGCTTGGCTTTTCTTTGGAGAGTGCTGTATATTCCTTAACATCGGTTTTGATGGGTTTATTTATATGTATTTTATTTAAAGACATTTTTTTAAATTTACTGATTGCGGATACCAATTCGTATTCATTAGCATTGCATGTGTCATCCGGAACATTAAGATGCACAAGCCGTATGGCATAAGATCAAAAATTGAGTGTGTGTCATAACATCCGAAAAATTAAAGTTTCAACCCAAATTGTTTCCGATTTTCGTAACGTACCCCTAATGCGTCATAAGGTCTCTCTGGCACAATGACGCATATTCGCTGTCAGTTTTAATATTAGCAAGCGCCTCAAAACATCTCGTCATAAAATTTCTTTACGAGTACAAGTGTACCTCCCTTTGAGTACTTAATTTCCTCACGCTTCACCAAGCCTTTGACGATTTTCCTAGTCCATTTAACGAGCTTCTTTTTCCCAATCTCGGTGGAGTTGCATGATTTAAAAATCTTTACGCATTATTGCTCGTAAAAAATAACAGATGCATGTAGCAACGATCGTAGAAACGAACTTAGCAACGAACAATAAACGATTGCTACCAGCTTTACGAGCCTGATGGAAAATTCGATCATCAAATTTGTTTGTGAATTTCGCAAAAACTGACGGAACCATTCTTTCTTCTTCACTTCAAAAGATCTAGTATACGATGTACCATGGAATTTGGAGTACTTCTTTGGGAGTTGGTAGTCTCGATTAACGATCGTTAGCTAGTTAGTCTCCGTAGCGCTGTCTTCCAAATACCCTCCGTCTTTTTGATCTGTATATTCCAATGTATTGAATTACCAATAACAACAAACCAGGTCGAAACGTGGCATGGCCAGTCGAAACTTGTTGGAGCACCGCATGTGGGAACATGGAAGACGATTGACGAACTTCGTTTAGACAGAAATCTGATAGTGTGTCGGCGAATGTGTTCCTTTTTGGAGGAAGAACCGCACAGAGGAATGAATACGCTCAGAAGAATTAACGACTCCGCAAAGTCGTTAAAAATTTTAATACCTATGCAATTAATGAATATATTATTGCTTTTGTAGCATTAATTCCCGAAATAAAATATACGATGTTAACTGCAATCAGATGGAGTCCAACGTGGTTCTATAAGTTTTAGCTAAAGCTAGAAAATATAATGTCGAAGAGTTTTCCCTAGAAAATACAATTACCAAACAAAACCATTCTGATTATATCAATATCCGGAAATAATTTCTCAGAATGTACCGTTCACCAGAAAATCAACCCCAAAGTATATTGCCAATGATTGATATTTCAAAATAAAATCCCATTTATAAAAAGCATAGGTAATAAAAGAAAATTAAAATAAAAAAGTCAACTCCACAACTTTTTTTCGGTTGTTACACTGCTCTAGCGCATGCGGCCTAGCCGCATAACCGAGGCCAAGGTGGCCGCCGACTCGCCGTCGGAAGCGGCGGCCTCTCGAAAGCAAACCTGTGATCCACTCGTTTGCCCGGATTACTCAAACATAGGGGCTTTTTTTAGTTTAAGTCCGACGGAGCGGAGCGATGTCGGACAGCACTTTACATAAAGCGATGTGGCGTAGCCACATTAGACGTCGCTTTCATTTATTTGTTCCATTACAGCAACGAGAACATTTTAAACATTATTATAGTAAGTTTTAAAAAATCGTAAAAAGTCACCCTTCATTGAAAGTTTTCAGTTACAACCGTAATGCATATTTATCATTCTCTTTGGTCCATTCGGCCTAATGACCCATTCGGCCTAATGACTAATTCGGCCTAATGACCCATTCGGCCTAATGACCCATTCGGCCTAATGACCCATTCGGCCTAATGACCCATTCGGCCTAATGACCCGGTCGGCCAAATGGCCTTCGGCCTAATGACCCTTTCGGCCTAATGGCAATCGGCCTAACGGCATTCGGCCGAAAGACATTCGGCCTACCGGCTTTCGGCCTAATGACCCAGCACCCAATTTCACTTTTGTTTTCGTACACAACCCCAGCTCGTTCCTAATCACACTCGGGTATGCTGCTTTGAGTAACTGCAAAATGACAGAAGGAACAGTGACGTTGTTGCAGTACGTGCTAATGGGCAGTGACCAGAGATCGAATGTATCCATCAAATCAATGCCAAGGAGGTTAAGTGGTTTTTCAACAACGTAAAACTGACCAATATGTTGTTTGCCATTGAACGAAATGTCACAACAAAACTTAAACAAAAACTGCAGGCGGTCGCCTGACGCTGTTGCGGCTCGTTCGTTTGCCGGTACTGTGGGTGGTTTACCTATTTTCTCCCACAAACGTTTCGAAATGATGCTTATGTCAGATCCCGTGTCCAACTGCAGACGCAAATTCATTTTGTAGCATACGATCTCGGGTGCTTTTTGTTTCGACTGGCTTTGGATGTTCGCTTGGCGGTGGAACAATAACACTCACGGTGTCCGACAACACCACAATCTTTGGATTTATGGCTCCTATGAGTGCAGTCTCGAACGAAATGCATTCCTCCACAGAACCAGCAGGGCGTTGAGGGAGTGTTTTTGTCGGGTCCGGCTGTCTCCACTGGCGGTTTCTGTTGATGCTTTGAAAATTGTTGTTTTCGCTTGATGAAATTTACCGATGACGGTGATGCTGATGACTCGATCATTGCCGTGTCCCGCTTTAGGCACAACAATCGCTGACAGTCTTCCGAAAGATGATCGAGAGTAATGTCATCGCATTCCTCAATTTTCGACAGTAGCAGCGTTCGTATTTCGCTGTCTCCTTCCGACTTTAGTCCGCAAACAAACATAAGACATTTGAACTGCTCCCAGGTTAGTTTGTTCAGCTCGAATTCAACGCAGGTCTTGTTGATTCGACAAGCATATGTGACGTAATCATCGGTCGGTTGTTTGGTAACCTGCAAACACCGATACCGTTTACTGATGACGGACTCTGCAGCGCCGAAAAGGATTTTCAGTTTTTCAACTGTATCAGTAAATTTGTAGTCCTTCGGCAATTTCGGCAGGATGTAACTTACATATCTTTCGTGCCCAGATGATCCGAGTTTTTGCATGAGCAAGCGGACTCATGTTCCGGTTATTGTACGGAGAAAGTTGATCCTTTGTTGGCACTCCTATTTCAGATTCCTAATGTGACATTCCCAGGTACCTTTAGAGTCGAACCAGACCCTGAGATATTTGAATGTTGAAACCTGAGCAATAGTTTTATCCATTAACTGAAGCTGTAGTTTCACTGGTTCACGCTTCCTAGAAAATACGACTAGCTTAGTTTTCTCCGTAGAGAACTCGATACCCAGCTGGAGAGCACAAGCAGACAAATTGTCCAAGGTCTTGTAGTGGTCCTTGCAAGTCTACGACCTTGGGACCTGTAATAGAGACCACACCGCCATCTGCAAGCTGCATTAGCGTGCAGAAATTGACAAGACATTCGTCAATGTTATTCACATAAAAATTGTAGAGAAGAGGGCTTAAACATGAGCCCTGGGGAAGGCCCATGTAGCTAAATTGTGATGTCGATAAATCACCATGCGAGATATGCATTTGTTTTTCAGACAACAGGTTTAGCAAAAAGTTGTTTAAAATTGGTGAAAGACCATGCTGGTGCAACTTCTCATAAAGAATGTTGATAGAAACTGAATCGAAAGCCCTCGTAATATCCAAGAATACTGATGCCATCTGCTCTTTGTTAGCGTATGCCATTTGAATTTCTGTTGAGAACAACGCAAGGCAATCGTTCGTCCCTTTGCCTTTGCGGAAGCCAAATTGTGTATCTGACAGTAAGCCATTTGCTTCGATCCAATTGTCGAGGCGAAACAAGATCATTTGCTCGAACAACTTCCGGATACTAGATAGCATTGCAATCGGTCGATACGAATTACGAGGCTGGTTTTCCTGGTTTTTGGATGGTGATGACACTCACTTGTCTCCAATCATGTGGGACAATGTTGCCCTCAAGAAACTTATTAAATAAATCCAACAAGCGTCTCTTGGCAGAGTCTGGTAGATTCTTCAACAAGTTGAGTTTGATTCTGTCTGACCCTGGAGCTTTCTTCTTTAATGTAAGAGAGCAAGTGAGAACTCCAGCATCGAAAACGGTGTTTCGTTCGCGGTATTGTGAGGCGACGCGGCGCGGTAGTTTTCTGTGCCGGGGTGGAATCCGGACAAACCTTCTTGGCGAAATCGAATATCCAACGGTTTGAATATTCCACGTCCTCGTTAGTACTGTTTCGGTTTCGCATACGTCGGGCCGTGCCCCAAAGAGTGCTCATCGATGTTTCTCTTGTTAACGGCTCCAGTAACTGCGTTTCTCAGCTTTCATTAAATTTTTCATTCGTTTTTCTAATATCGCGCACAGTCGATAGCTAGCGACTAACCCGTCGTTCCGGAAGGCTTTATAAGCGGCAGCCTCCTCCGCGTACACGTCTGAGCACTCTTTGTCCCACCACGGGTTGGGAGAACGTTTTTTGGTGTTCACGTCGGGTACTCGTTTCGTCTGAGTTTGAATCGATATCGCGATATCGAGAATCGAGTTGGACAAAAACTTATACTTTTCCTCCGGGGGAAGTACCTGTGTCGAATCGATAGTTTTGGATATCTCAGCAGCGTAGCTCTTCCAATCAATGTTTCTTGTGAAGTCATAGGAAGCATTGATTGGTTCCGAAGGTCTTGAACGAGTCGTGATTGCAATTACAATCGGCAGGTGGTCACTACCGTGGGGATCAGATATTACGGATATACCACTTGCAATCTAACCGTAGTGATGTCGAGCATAGAGATATGTCCAGTGCACTTGCTTGCGCTGGTGGTCTGGGAATTTGTGTCATTTCCCCTGTGTTCAGAATTGTCATATTGAAGTTGTCACAAAGGTCTTGAATTGTCGAAGATCGATTATCGTCGTACAGACATCCCCACCCTGTACCGTGAGAGTTAAAGTCTCCAAGAAGCAGACGGGGCGAGGGAAGGTGTTCAATCACGTTGGAGAGTCTTCAATATCCCATCATGGCCCTAGGAGGAATGTAAATAGAACAATGCAAAGATCTTTGCCTTTGATTGTTGTTTGACAAGCGACAACTTCAATGCCTAGCGTCGAAGGGAGATTGATTCGATTGAAGGAGTAACACTTTTTGATCGCTAAAAGTACCCCTCCATATGAGTCTTCTCGATCCAAGCGGATAATGTTAAAATCGTGGAAATTGAGGTTTATATTAGAAGTAAGCCATGTTTCACATAGGGAAAAGGCATCACAATTATTGTAATCTAGCAAGTGTTTTAATGAATCAATTTTGGGGATAATACTTCTGCAGTTCCACTGTAAAACAATTATCAGATCCGTGATTCTGTTTAATAAGTTAGCCATCGAAGGATACGATCGCTGCAAGGAGGGGCCATTGTTCAGTCAACTGTTTTAAAAATGTTCTTACTGTTGGTAGAATAGCAACCAGCAAGCTTTTCAGAGGATCGGTAATGTTGAAAGCTGTGAATATCCAGTCCACAATGTCAGAGAATTTAAGGAATCCCGTATTAGGTTGAGTTTCTGACTGTAAAATTGGAGCGCTTGGGATTTTTGGTGCCCCGGGGAGTGCTGGGAACTCCTGGTTGTATCTCAATTTCCCAAAACCAGGAGGTATTATCTTCGGATTTGTAGCAGCACTTCCAGTTGATGAATTATTTTTATTTTGTACCCTTGTTTGGGACAACCTAGGACCCTTACGAGGAAATTCTGGTGAGTTTGGATTAGGTCTTTTCCTAGAGTTTCCAAGCGGAGCCAATGGTCGTTAGAGGCGTTATCGTCAGTTGGCAAGAGAGCGATTGGGTTTTCGAAGATAAGTGGAACAGCTCTTTTAAGCATTTCTACGTAAGAGCATCTGGAGCGATCTTTGGCGGATCGCTTCAGTTTATCCGCGCGAAGTTTGTACGTTGGGCATGTCAAAAGTGCATGCGGATTCTCCACACAGTAAACAGACTTTTCGGCGGGCCTACTGCAAGTATCATCCGCATGGCGTTCCTCACATTTACCGCACCGTTGCTTGTTGTTATAGTAGGTGGCCATTTGACCTAGTTGCTTGCAATTGGAACAATTCATGACTCGCGGTACAAACAGACGCACAGGTAGACGAGCTCCTCCCACTTCAATGTAGCTCAGAAGTGCAGATCCGGCGAAGGTTACGCGAAACGAGTCTGATGGATAGTAACTTACATCTTCGATGGACTTTGAGTGCAATTGCTTGCACTCCAAAATCTTAACTGATTGAAGGTTAGGGTCCTTAAAGCGGCCAACCCAATCATTGATAAGATCATCGACAGTTAGACCCACATCACTTACCACACCGTCGATCTCCACATCACGAGAAGGAATGTAGACGCGATACTCCAGCGTAAAGAGGCTATTGCTAACGATACCATTGGCCTGTTTCAAGTCAGTAACGACTACGCGCAGTTTATCTGACTGAAACTTTTTAATCTCGGTTACGGCCGAGTAACGTTTTGTCAGCTCCCATGCAACAGTTATGCTGTTTAACGGTTCCTTTTGGGCCGAAAGTATACCACCCAAGGACCAGCGGATCCATGCTGGTAAACCTTGACTCGGGGGGGGGGGGGGGGGGCTGTGAGACATTGGGGGAAAGTGGGGGAAGTGGATCGTCCATAACATCATCTGTCTCCGAATCAGATATACAGTGCTGTTCGAAATAATAGCAGCGCAAGGTCTTTTCACGTATAATGTGATTTATATGCATGTTTTACTTCTCAAAAACTTCCTCATGAATTTTTTATTGTAATATAAAGATCTATGCTATATTTCACCCTAAGGAGGAAAATTTGGTAAAAACCAAAATTTCTCACTAGGGTGAAAATTTGTTGGTAAAAACCAGTCTTTGTACAGGAGGGCACAAATCCTTATTTCATACTATGTTGCGTTTCGGCTTCGCCTCATCAGAAACTGACACTAACACATTGTCGGAATAGATTAGCGCCGGCTTGACGCAAATCCCTTAAAACTAAAACACACTATGTGTTTCAATCAAACGACTGATCAAACGTGATGTCCCGTTCGAGCAGAAGTTCTGTTTATGCCGATGAGACACAAGTGAAGCCGAAACTTGTCTTGGCTTAGCAGGCCTATGCGAAAGCACTATGCTATATTTCACCCTAAGGAGGAAAATTTGGTAAAAACCAAAATTTCTCACTAGGGTGAAAATTTGTTGTTAAAAACCAGTCTTTGTACAGGAGGGCACAAATCCTTATTTCATACTATGTTGCGTTTCGGCTTCGCCTCATCAGAAACCGACACTAACACATTGTCGGAATAGATTAGCGTTTTTACCAAATTTTCCTCCTTAGGGTGAAATATAGCATAGTGCTTTCGCATAGGCCTGCTAAGCCAAGACAAGTTTCGGCTTCACTTGTGTCTCATCGGCATAAACAGAACTTCTGCTCGAACGGGACATCACGTTTGATCAGTCGTTTGATTGAAACGCATAGTGTATTTTAGTTTTAAGGGATTTGCGTCAAGCCGGCGCTAATCTATTCCGACAATGTGTTAGTGTCGGTTTCTGATGAGGCGAAGCCGAAACGCAACATAGTATAATATAAAGATACTTTAACAATTCCTTGACATTGATTCGCGAGAAACAATAATTTGTTATCAGACTCAAAAATTCATTTTGTTAGTGTTCGAAATAATAGCAGCACAGAACTTCGAAAATAAAAATAAAATAATAAAGAGCAAAAATAAAATATTTTCAGTTAGAAACTTAAAGTTAACATTAGTACTTTGTAGTATAACCCTTATTTTGTATCACCACTGCACATCGTCGAGGCATGGAGTCCACCAGATTTTGACACCTTGTGGTAGGTATTTCAGACCATGAACGGCGAACTACGGCCCATAGTTGCTCAGTATGTGAAGGCAAAGCGTAGTAAACTGCCTTTTTGATATCTCCCCACAAATTCTCAATTGGATTTAAATCAGGTGACTGTGCTGGCCAATCCATTACGTCAATGTTTTCTTGGAACCATGCTTTTGCTCGTCTGCTGGTATGTTTCGGATCATTATCCTGCTGAAAGATCCATTTCAGGGGCATATCCTTTTCGGCGTAAGGCAACATGACATGTTGCAGAATTTCCACGTAACCGGCTGCATTCATGATGCCTGAGATACGTTAGATGGGCCCACACCATTGTATGAAAAGCATCCCCAAACCATAATTTTCGTACCGCCATGTTTAACAGTTTTCATCGTGTATTGTGGTAAAAATTCAGCACCTGGTGGTCGTCTAACACACTGACGATTACATCCTGAGCCAAACAATATCACTTTACTCTCATCAGTCCACAAAATATTACGCCGTTTTTCGACGGGTCAATCGACATGAATTTTGACAAAGTTCAGATGATTGCGTAGATGCCGTGAGGTAAGTAGTGGTACTTTTCTCGGACTTCTTGCGTGAAAATTTGTCTCAATTAATCGTTTCCTAATTGTTGACGTTGCAATAGAGATCCAAGTCTTTTTAAACTCTCTCGAAGACATAAACGGATGTTGTTTTGCCATCCGAACTATCTGGTGATCAGTTTGTGCGGATGTTGCTCGCTTTCTACCCCTAGTTTCATTTTTGTTGGTCATGTGCAATGCATTATTATTTTTTTTTGCAGAACACTGCAAAAGTTCCTGCACTTCGCGGTATGTTTTGCCACTAGCGATCAACCGTTTGATGAGATTTCGTTCCTCGACGGTACAGTGCTTTGAACGACCCATGATCCTGAAAAATTGTAGCATGTGAATTTATAATTTCGGACTTATTTTATGTGTAGGTATATCATACCGAACAGATTATATTTATTTAATTGAAAATCTTTAAAACTTTGGCGATTTAAAAACTTCTTGTGGAAGCGCTGCTATTTTTGCGAACAGCTTTATATCGACTTCCTTCCGAAATGACAGCTCTATTTTGTAAACAATAAGTCAATGATTCAAATAGGTCTCACGTTTTACTCTTCATTCTATACGTCACTTACGAACAGAGACAATGTTATTGGAGAGTAGCGCATATGCGAGTATTCACGACTACACACTAAAAAATATTAGCGCTGCTTTTTTTCGAACAGCGCTGTATGTTCCTCTTCCCCATAAGGTTCGTCTTCGGAGGGTGATCCTTTTGATTGTTCCATTTTGTTGCAGGATGAACACGTTCGTCCGCATTATTTAACTTAAATCAAAATAAAAATAATCAAAGGGTTGTGTACAGGACACGACCACGGTGACAATAAAAATGTAGCTTTTTTCAAGAGTGTGAAAATGAATTTTATCTATCACACATATCGACTCACGTTCTTGCTCACTCGCCTGTTTTCATATGTTACAATTTGCTATATACCCTCCCCATTAAAACATAATTTATTGAAGGTCATTTAACGGTAATCTATTATTACAATTAATCAAGTATCTCACTAGGTGATTGGCATTATTTGGCTGATCCATCTAGTAAAAATAGGCTCTGTCCAGAAAATATATTCAAAAGAAAAGTTCCATATTGAGAACTACGCCCGCCAACGGAAATATACAGATTCTCCATGAAATATGAAATTTCATTTTCCATTTAAATTTTCAATAATGTACTAATGAACTTAAGTAAACAATCTTAAGGTCAAGTATTTCTTGATCGATTAGAGGTTGAACAAATGAAATTACTTGATAAATTACATTGTTATACAACGTTCGCACTACCAGTTAAAACGTGTTTTTATGCTATCTTGGTGACATTTTTCTTGTTGATAATTATTATAACGTGTTATAACTCTGGTGTTTTTATGTATAATTATTATAACGTGTTATAACTCTGGTGTTTTACGTGGTAATAGGACTGACATAATTATATCTTCAGTACAACGGGTTGTTTTATAATTTAAAACAGATTTATTTTAAAATTTAAATTGGTGTACTAAACCGTTCTATTTGTTATATACTTTAAAACGCGATTAGAACTGTTTTTAAATACATAGGGCAGGACAGATACTCTGACTGCATAAACTGGGAAAACAATTTTAAGTCCAGTAACGCTTAAGACATTTCTTGAATTTTAATCGAAAAAGAACACCCGCTTAAACTGCTGCTGGGACGGTAAGTTCTGTTTTAAAATTTTCCGTTTTGTGCAGTACGAAACAAAAACTAAATATATGCTGTTTCGTTCATCTAGAAGAGCTATAGGCGTGCATCCAGACCCAAGAATGGGACAGTCTGTAATTCAGGAAACTAACTGCTTCAAATATTTAGGACTTCACTTAGACCCCACACTCTCCTGGATTGAGCATGTAACATCTATAGAGAGAAAAGTTGCATCGTTATGTGGGGCTATGCGTAAAGTATGCTCTTTTGTTCCCCAGCATGTACTTCTAAAATTTTATTATGTGCACATCCACTCATTGCTGAACTACCTTGTATCTGTGTGGGGCCGTGCCAGTATCTCGAATCTGAAAAAGCTACAAACACTTCAAAACAGATGTCTTAAAATTATTTATAAAAAACCATTTATGTACCCTACTATTTTGTTATACAATAATAACGCCCATAACATTTTACCTTTGCTTGGGTTGACTAACTACCAAACAATAATATACATCCACAATGCTTTGCATAATACTATTGCTCATAATAATCTAGAATTTACAACAGGCATTCGAGCTCACAGCACTAGACAAGCCAATCATTTATTATACTCCAGAGTATCCACGAACCTTGGTCAAAGACGCATTTCTTTCATCGGACCTAAGTTATTCAACCAGCTTCCTACTGATTTAAAGCAAATAACATGTCGCACTCGTTTCCAAGCAAAATTGAAACTAATTTTAAAAAATAGAATAGGAGAATTTTTTATATAAACTTCGTTCACCACCAATCGAGCTTATTCCTTTAGCTATAATTGGTTAACATTTTTTTAATAAAAACAATTGATAAATGCATTTTTTCTAGCAATTAGTAATAAATAAATTTAAATTATTATGAGCTTCCTGTAAAGCTACGATAGGACCCTTAAAAGGATTCTTTTCCGCTGGGTACTCGCCGTAGCTTCTTGTCAAATTTTGTGTTTTGTCGGTCTCGTATTGTTTTTTTTTGTTCTCAGCGTTTCCGCGATTCGTAATTTTGTTTTGTTGTGCTGACCTTTTTTATGTACGCTGAGAACTGATGTGTCCACTACCAGGGCGCTCCGTTTGTGAGCTTTTTGGTGTGGGGGTAAGAGGCGGGCTATTAATAAAAAAAGTGTTGGAAATTAGAAAACCAAAAGTTCTGTTGGGAATGTGATTGTTTCCGATGCAATTACATTCAGATTTTTTTACGCGGGGGATACAGGCCGCGTAAATGAAAACCGCGTAAATTTCAAAATCCGCGTAAAAAATACCGCGTAAAAAACCGCGTAAAAAACCTGAGTGTACTCTTCTATATAAAATACCACGCTGCTGAATAGTGCAATAACTACAGAAGCACGTTGTCAGATGCCTTACTGATAAACAAACATATAACCGAAATATATCACATATAACCGAAATATGAAACATATGAAAGCCAATATGCTCTTTACCCTATGCAGCTACAAAGCAACCATGGATTAACAAATTATAACGCACATGCATAAAAATAAATATTTTTTTTCAACGCAACACTCTCAAGCAGCACACATAAGTCGCATCCTGCCGTATTGAATTAAATCCAAAACAACCCCACCCACCCGACACCGTGCTGGTACCCGAAAAATCCGCACACGGCCACCGCTTCCGAAAATGCATAGCGTCTACCGCTTAGTGTAGCGTCCAGACGCTGCAGCCATGATCTTACCCGTTCGACATAAGAACAAAAACCGATTCAAACGTGTACGCGTCACCTCTATTTATAAACTAACCGTATATGGTTTAGTCACTTAGGTGCGAGTGTGTGCAAATGCCAATGTTGCCGAAAATCGATAGCGCTTATTGCATCGCCCGGAGACGATGTTACTCGTACGGGATATTAGCAGCAACTGATTTAAACGGACATGCGTCGCTTCTATTTATGACTTTTCGTGTTTTTTTACTTTTTACTTCATTTTTATTTACGTGACTTTAAAAGTTTTTTTTTTCATTTGTCACGCACTTTTCGTGTTTGATTGAGTCACTAAGGTGCTCTCTAATGACGGCTGTGTCTGAGAAATCTGCCTAACGAATGGTAATTTTCCCGTTTTTCGTGAACTTTATAATTTTACCAATTTCCAAAAGTCTACTTTTATTGGGGAGATATTGAATTATTACCAATATTTAAGGTAGGGACCGTTCATAAACCACGTAGAACGAAATTTGAAAAATTTTAACCCCCCATCCCCCTAGTAGACCTTAGTAGACTTTTACCCACCCCCCTCCCCCCGCCAAAAGTCTACGTAGACTTTTAATTTTTTTTTATTCGCAGGAAATGTGAATTTAGCAAGAAGCACATTATAATGTTCAATTAAAAATAAGCGTTCAGATTTATTTCAAGCTTTTTAAATATTAAAGAAAGATTTTTCACATTGGTTTTTTGTCTATGATTGATCAAATCAATTAATACCGATTCAATGTGCTTTCCAACGTTTGTGTAGCGGAATACTTCTTTTCAAGGTTAGTCACTCAAATATATGTATAAAGATACATTGCTATAACTAGCTTAAATTTTGGCCGAAGTGCGACCTACACCAACAATGCAGAATTTCTAAAAACTTTTTGAGCCTTACTGGTGCATTCAAAATTGTTAAATTATAAGAAACAATTACAAATTAATACTGTCGATGTGTACTATCATCTAGACTAAAATAATAAACCAAACATGCACACAAATTTAACTTTTCGTGAACAAATTTCATTATTTCTAAGATAATAAGATAATTTAAATTGCCTTATTTGATTAAGGGAACGAAGCTATTTAAATCTTCCTAAAAATATTTATATTTCTTATGTAATTAATAGCCGTATCACCTTAGAGTATTATCGCAAAGTATCAAAGTTTAACTCCGAATATTTTCGAAGATAAATATAGTAGAGCCGGTTTGCACGGAGTTGCATAGGGTCAAGACGTAAAATTTAATGGGTGTTTAAAGATTTTGAAATCAGTGTAAATGATTGCAAGAGAAACTGATTAACTCGAGTAAACACTTTGTTGTATAAGTTTAACTACACTACTGCTTTAATCACCGAAATTATTAAATAAAAATAAAAAAAATTAATCTACTTATTGTTAAAAATCGGGTGTTTTGTTGTTACAATGCTTAACTTTGAACATTTTTTAACTTTTTATAGTTCATGCATTTAATGGTCCATGCATGTCTGCTAACTAGTGGTGCTTCAGATGATTTCACAGTCAAAATCTTCCGACGAGAGGAATTTTTGGCGATCGTCTTTGGAACTGTCATTTTGTATTATTCCCAGATCAAAACTATATCAAAATATACGCAAGAAATAAAAACGTGTGAGGTTGTCCAAAAAAAATCGTGGGTTCTGGGTTGAGTGGTCGCTTAACGAGTAGTTACCTCAATAGTGTACTAGCTCTGAAGTTTATACTGAATAGACCGATATTTTGAATACAACTCTCTTTAAATCCCATTCATAATTAGTAATACGAGAATAACAAAAAGTAAAAGTCTACGTAGACTTTTTCAAAGACCCCCCCTCCCCCTCGTAGACAAACGTAGACTTTTGCCAGACCCCCCGCCCCCCTATGAGTCCACGTGGTTTATGAACGGCCCCTTAGGTGTTTCTGAATCCATTGGTGTATGAATGATTAAAATTCATCTACTAATATCGGAGTTATAAGCGTGCAAACCTTACATAGTTTCGTTACATGGGAGATAGTTTAGATTTTAGAATGACACCTAGCCCCAGATAGTGGAGTAAGACATTTTTAATGTCAAAAATCAAAAGCGATAAAAAAATATCGAAAAGAAAAGTAAAAAACGAAACACTTCACCAGTGGGTTCCTGACGAGCTAATAGGTGAATTGATCCTTCGTTTCTTTTATCCGTCACCCGTAGTCACACAGTAGAGAACTGGTATAGCTCGCCTAAACAAAGCCGTTTTTCAGGTAAGAAAACTTTTTAGCGCCGCACTACACTGCACTGCCTGATCCAATTTAACGTTTATAATGTTTATACTCCAGCACTTGCTGGGATAAACACCTTCACCGATATTGCCTAACTCAAGGTAATGTTACAACAAACAACTCGACTGTAACGAAAGAGCGCTCGGTTACGAATCTTTAATGCACATTGTTAATAATCTGTGGAACAATGTCAGTTAGTTTATCTCGAAAAATGTAACATTTTCTGGAACATTTCCAATATTTTTATGGGGAATTGGTTGATTTTAATTGCTCTTTTATCACTATTTTTAGTGCTCTTTTGCGACCATTTCATAGTTCAATTTTACATAAACTATGGATCAAATCGTCCTTTTGTATGGATCATTGACACTGTTTTAGGGATTTTCAGTTTTGTTTTATGGAACATAGACAACTTTTTCATGGATCGTTTTATAATTTTTATGGATCATTTTTGTTATTTTAGCGGCGCAAACCTAAGGCTGCCATTAAAGTCATATCGGTTGTTCGGTGATGACTGAACCGATTTTCTCAAACTAAGTCTCAAATGAAAGGTATAATATGAAGTTGAACGCTGCATCGACATAAGCACAAGCCGTACAGCCAGAACGGTAGCCAAACCGAGTACCGTAAACCGGGGTGACATTGATCACTTTTCGAAGTAATCATTACATATTTTTAGACGCAACACATTTTTTTCAAGTTTAATATTTTTAAACCATGTACTGATGTATGGAGTTCAAGATTGGATGGTTTTACCTAAAATTGTCCGTTTACAGTAATTTTTTCAAACATGATTTCAAGTTGAAGTCCGTTTTCGTGTTCCGGGGTGACTTTGATAACCTCCATGTTCACCCACATTAAGTTATTGATGTCAATGTTTTTCATTCAAATGTTTGTTTAAACTAATTCTGGAAGGATACTCATTGTTAAATAGATGTTAATTAGAATTATACAAAGTATTTCAATGTACTGTAAAATTCGAGTAAACAAAATTCGTATAATTTGTGTTCAATTAGAATAAAAGATTCTGAAAACCTTTAAAACTACTAAAATTGTTTTGTTTCAGTGTTTTGTCAATGTACAAAAAGTTTCATCCATTTTAACACGTTGGAATATTGAACATTAAAAAAATGTTGCGAATTTTAACTTAAAATAATTTGAAATAATTGCCAACTAGTTTCACAAAAATGTATTAAAAATAAGCAAACTCTTAAAACTAAATTTAACATATCCCAATCTAAAGGAAAATAAAAACTCGCTTGTAATTTATTACTCTTGCTCAAATCTGAGATTTATTTCTTTTATAAAAATAGACACATTACGAAGCTTGGTAAAAATCAGGTAAAATTAAATTTCGGTTTTTGTAGTTTTTGTACACAAAAACCGAACAATATACTCAAAAAGTATAACAAATCAGTATTTTATAAGTTAAGAGTAAAAATCATTTCAAATTAAAATGATTCGGTACTCTTCTGGTTTAATAAGCGATCTACGAAAAAAGTGTCGAGTGATCAAAGTCACCCCGATGATCAAAGTCACCCCGGTTTACGGTACACTTTTCCGTACAGCAGTAAAGTACATTTTTGTTTGCTGCTGTACTCCGACTGCTCGGTGAGAGTGTGTCATAGTAAAGTTTGCCCTCTCGCTTTGAACACTATTATAGGCACGTTCTTAAATCCACCAGCAACTCATCGGTATTTTGATGACTTTTTGTTGCGGGAGAGTAAAGCGACGCGCTGTGACACCAGTGTGCAACATAAACAAAGCTTGATTATGTTGCGCGAGAGAGATCATCACATCAGACAGCTCAACAATCCATCGAACGGCGAGGGCCGATGGTTTGGTGAACAAACGGCATCGAGAGGAAAGAGACTTTTAACGTACACATACCAATACACCAGTTATTTGACATGCGCTAGTATTGAATTGCTGGTGAATAAGTTTCACTTCTGTGATTAGCACTGCGTGTCAGTCGAGTGAGCAGTTTAAAAACTGATTGGACTAGCGCCTGTCGTTTTTTCCTATTTCCGGCTTGGGCAACTTATGCGCATCTTATGTACGTTTTAGTTAATAAATTGCTTATCCTAAACACTAGTTGCGCACGCTGAAAATAGGAGAATAAACAAAGGACAAGTTCACTATCTCACTTTTCAATTGCAATCAGAATACTCTTCCTTTACGGACTATACTTTAAATGCATTTTTTCAGCTTCCTACAGCTTATTAGATAGCTATTTGAGTGTATTTCGCGTTGGGTCTACTAAAAAGGTTTACATGTACTCTCGATGCTTCAGGCATTAATTGAGATGAAACCAAAACTGTTATTAGCATTTATGATTTAAGTTTGATTTGGTGGTAAGTAGTTTCTTCAAAATCGTTCGTGCTTTTGAAGATTCAACATTCGAATATCTCATCTTCAGTTCGGTGTTTTCCGCACAGCTGAGCGGTCAGTTAATTTTTTCAATTGATAGCTCAGCAACGTGGCTTCAATTTACTGATTTTCAGTGATATATTTTCCAAGTTTCAGCAAAACAAACATCATTTATACTGAGATCTTGGTTAGCTGAGTGCTCGGCTGCGTAAAACTTGGTAAAAAGTTGCGGAAAAACTGAGAGTCGGTAGAACAAAATTAATCGTGTAGCTTCCAATCTGACGTTGGAAAATGTCTGTATATTTTTATGAACAAATAATGAGCAGATTTTCTCCTTGTTTCTACTATCACATTACCTGTTAGATCAGAAAAGCACCTAAGCCTAAACAAACAGCATATTTACTGTTGGAAAATAATTCAAACAATAATGCGTTCAATGTTGCTGCTGTATACCAATCACTTAAGGGACCATAGATGTTTTTCTACGTTTTCTAATCCATCTTAAAAAAATCATCGAACACGAGAATGTAAAATATATTGAGGTCTCTTGAGTAATTAGAAACACTTTAGTGTTTAAATACAATATTTAGCGACATGCAAAAACTGCTTTACTGCACCTCTTTGGTACCTTGAAGTTGAAAAGCGCAATAGTTGCAATGCGAATTTTGAAAATACTTTCGAGAGTCAACAGAGTTCCAGAACAAAGAATAAGCCAGCTGTCACTGTTTGATGAATGTAAAATTCACAAATTTTACATTGAATTCGGTGTTGTTTTTGTCGAAAGGAAATTTTTAACTTTAATTAGAACGAATTGGAATTTGAATTCGAGTTTGTGTAAAATTGGTCAATTCATATTCTAGAACTTATATGGATCTTAATCCAGTCGCCAGTATATATTAATATCAGTAAATCTACTAAACATGCTTCCGAAAAAAAACTCTCTGAGTTTTAGTACTGGATTCATGAATTTATCAGTTATACGGACAGTGGCGTAGTAGCGGGGGGGGTTTTGGGGACGAAACCCCCCCCGAAATATTTTGGAGATTTGAAAAAATTGAATATGTTAAGCAAAAATATGCCTAATATTTTAAATGAAATTCTCAAAGTTTCATTTGCAAAAGTTATCTTGTAAAAAAATTCCCTTGTAGTGAAAATTAGCTGCAGACTCGACACCTACCTGTCGGCACGTTGTGGAGGCTAGCTCAACCGCCGAGGACTATAACGAGTATATTGCGGCGAAGCGAGGAGCTAGGAGCTTAATGGTTCACGAAACGGATATCGGTACCGAAAGAAATTTCGCCACATTCTGTAGTCCTTGACTGACGGCGAACATGGACTGGCGAGTGTGAGAGAAGTATCCCCATAGAGGCCATCAGGCGATTTGCTACCGCATCGGCCAATGGAACCCTGCTGCAGCACGAAGAAGGACGGGCGGCAAGCTAAAGTGGAAGACGAAAGCCTTTAACGAAAACCTCTTTGTTGAGTTACTTCGGCGAACAACGGAATCAAGTACATTGATACGGCTGACGGCTTACAAGAAGGATTGTGACGGCTTGTGACGTTACAATGTCACGAAAACTAAGGCCATGTAGTAGACGGCGTGCAGCTTACTGGTTAAATGAGTAACTCAGTATGCTATACGCTGCTTGTCTTAAATCCAGAAGGCGGGCTCAGAGCGCAAGATCGGAGAGTGAGAGAGGAGCGCAAGCGACGTATCTAGAAGGTAGGGACTCTTTAAAACAGGAGATCAAGCTTAGCAAGCCAATTGCCATAAGTAGCTGTGCTGAGAAATAAACGCCAGTCCCTGGGGGACGCGTACTGAGTCGTTATGACGAAGACGAGGGTCCGTCGACACCAGCTGAAATATGCCCGGGTAAGCTAAAGATAATCGTTGAGGGTCTCTTCCCGAATCACGATTCAACTACCTGGTCACTGACACCGTACGGCGAAGAAGAAGGAGGTAACACAGTCGAGTGGCAAGTGACCAACGACGAGCTCAAAGACGCGTCGATGTGACTAAAATCAAAGAAAACCCCCGGTCCGGATGGAATACCAACAGCGGCGCTGAAAGCTGCGATCCTGGCATATCCGGGCATGTTCAGGATGCTATGCTGAAGTCTTTAGACGATAGTAATCCCCGAAATGAGGAAGGTGCAGAAACTGATGTTGCTGCCAAAGTCAGGGAAGTCACCGGGCCATCCAGCCTCGAATAGACCAATGCCGCAGCGTGGCATAAAAGAATGAGCCAGATCCTGAAGAGCTACTTCCAGAGTAGAGCACTGCTGTACCAGACGAACAAAAGGGCAGAAGGCAATGCGAGTCGCAGCGGGCGTTACTCAGAGCTCCATTCTCTGTCAAACACTTTGGAATGGGATGTAAGATGCACTGATAACATAAATTCGTGAATATAATAAATCATGCAATGCACGAATTCATTCGTCGTTTTCTGCAACTAAGTATTTTCGTGCATTGTAAATAGTAAGTTTCGATCATTTCATGAACAAGAATGGCCGTATGGTGAACGAAAGCTTTCGTAAATTTTACACATTTAATGTAAACTTCACGAATGATATCGTTGATAACGACATTATTTTTCGTGAATGAAATGAAATGTTTTGTTTATTTTAATAAACGTTTGTGTATATTTCGAACGACTTCGTTGGTCGCACGAAATCTTTTCGTTTATCTTAGAAAAGTTTTCGTATTTATTGGCCTCTTATTGTTTTCAGTCGATCTTTTAAGATCGATGTTTTTTTTAATTTAAAAAAATCGATCTGGCCAAATCGATTTTATTGTGATTCGAAGAAATGGCCGCTTGATGAACGAAAGTTTCGTTTATTTTGATAAACGTTTATGTATATTACAAACGAATTCGTTGGTCGCATTCGATCTTTTAGGATCGATGTTTGACAACACCGATGTCGCTCAGGCAGAGAAAAACTCAAAATTATTCATACAAAATCAACGAGCAGTTCGCGACGGCTCAACTGATTCTGTACTGCTCCAGATTCTGAATCAACTGGAAGCGAAAGAGGTCCAGGAAATCTTCCTGCAACCGGCGGACACGGATACGACTACTAAATAGTCAGACAACAACAATTATCTGACGAATACCAACAATTGCTCCATATTGCTCCTTTGACGTGGACGGTTTGACGAATGGTGCTCGTAAATATTATAAAGATATTCGTATATAACAGCGAACGACTCGTTTGCTGAATGAAGCTGTTTCGTAATAAGCTAGCGAAAGTCATTTCGTGGTTTTCACGAAAAACTCGTAATAATAAACAAAAGTGTTTCGATAGAACTACGAACGATTCATCATATGTACGAAAAATTCGTATATTTTATGAAAGTTGTTTGTACGAAATTAATTCCTAGAGATTTACGGATATATTCTATCAGTGTGGGGTCTTAACACTGCGGCTGCCCAGGAAAGTGAAAATCGTTGGTTTCGTGGACTATGTCAATAACGGTGAGAAACTTGAAGAAATGGAGGTGTCGGTGACGGAGACAATAGATGCGATCGAGAGCTGGATGAACGGGTCAAGCTGCAAATAGCTCACCACAAGACGTTGCTGTTGGACAGCAACTGCAAAGGGGTTCAGCGGATACAGATCACCATCGAAGGGCATGTGATTGCATCGAAGCGTGCACTGAAGCAATTGGGAGTGATAATCGACGACTGATTGAGCTTAAACAACCACGTTGATTAAGCATTGTTCTATCCCGGGCAATGAAAAGGCCGACTCATTAGCAAAGGTGGGCGCATTAAATAGTGACATATACGAAAGACCAATCTGCTTCAACGAATTTTTTAGTATTTGTCTTTAGAGGACACTCAACAGTTGGCAAACCTCGTGGAGCAATGGTGAACTTGGACGATGGCTACATTCGATTTTCCCAAAGGTATCAACGAAGCCTTGGTTCAGGGGGATGGATGTGGGTCGGGATTTTATTCGTGTAATGTCCCGACTTATGTCCAACCACTACACCTTAGATGCACATTTGCGGCGTATTGGGCTTGCGGAGAGTAGTCTGTGCGCTTGTGACGAGGGCTATCACGACATCGAGCACGTTGTCTGGGTATTCGCCGGGTATTTGGACGCCAGGTCTCAGTTAAAGGATTCTCTTCGGGCCCGAGGTAGGCCACCCAATGTCCCAGTCCGAGATATGCTGGCAAATCGTGATTTCCCCTATATGTCCTTTATTTATACTTTCATAAAACTCTCTTTTTATTTCTCGTTTTTAGAAGTTTCCTCTTGCCGTGTGGAACCGATAAGCTCCAGACTTATCACTACGGAATCTGAAGCGAGAGCGACTCGAGGTCCGAAGGATTCCCTTTGAAGGATTCCCCGCGGGTCCGAAGAATACCATCCGCCAATCCGACCTACTAGACTGAGGCGCAAATTTGTTTCGCTGATCTCCCGTTTGCCCGAAAGTTGCAAGTTTTGCTCTTCTCTACCGGTCACCATCTACGCCTTCTCTCCCCTGTCCCTGATACAACTACTTCTACACCGATTTTGGAAATGACCAAGCATAAGTATCCGATAAAAAATCAAATTTGTATTCCGTATTCCTAGTTTTAAGATAGTCGTAATTTCTACTCTTTGTTAAAACTATTGTCCCCCATCTTGTAAATAGAATTGTATCCCTAGTTTTAAAACATCTGTGAAATTTTTCATTAATATTTGTTCCCCCTTTTGTGTACCAAACTATAGTTAGTTTTAAGATAACTGTAAATATTTCCTAAAAAACTATTACTATTGAATTCCTTGTTTTACAATTTTTCATAAAAAAAAATCTTTTGCCCCCTCTCTTACATATAGAATTTTTTTTCTAGTCTTAAGATAGCTGTAAATTTTTTCTTTTTTATAAAAAAAATATTTCAACATTGTAACCTCCTAGTTTTAAGATATTCAAAATGTAAAAGCAAAAGAATTCGGCACCGCCAAGCTAACGCATTTGTGCCTATCAAATAAACGAAATGAATAAAAAAAAACCACGTTGAGTACACATGCGAAATGTCGGGTCTTTATCTAGTGTTTAGTCATCGATTACCCTGATGGAGGATATCAAGTGCTACAATCAATGAAATGTTAGAAACGTGAGGAAGATGATGAGAATCGATTCGATGATGACGTAGCAGCAGGAATGGGATAATACGGAGAAAGGAAAGTGGACCTACTGGCTCATCCAAACCTGTCGACGTCGGAGAGATGACCTTCAACCTGAAACAGCTTCTACCGAGCCACGGCTGCTTAAGGAGTATCTTCATCGGTGTGGGTACGCAACGTCAACACTGTGCCTGGAGCGTCTTTGAATGTCCGGGGTTTCAATTATTTGAATGTCCGAGGAGAGTCTTTGAATGTCCGAGGTTTGAAGTGACGTGCAGGGAGCTACTTAAAATGGGAGAACCGGACATCAACCCGGATAATGTATCCCACAGAATGACAAGCGACGTAGAGACGTGGAACGCAGTAAACAGAGATATGATGTAGATCAGTGATTCTCAACCTGGGGTCCGCGGGCCCCAGGGGGCCGCGAAGTCATAGCTGGGAGTCCGCGAAGAAAAATATATTTTCCGAGTGCATATTGAAATTTCAAATCTTGTTTCCTAACAAATTGAAAATAACATATTGATAGCATACAAAATTGATGTTTATCTGTGGGGGTCCGCAGCAACCCAGTGTGATATCTAAGGGGTCCATGGTACGAAAAAGGTTGAGAACCGCTGATGGCATGACCGTCTTACAACGGAATAGACATCGAACAACGATTTCGGGAGAGCAATCACCGCCAGGGAACTCTCCGCAGGTATAAGCTAGATCCACCGCCGAGGACTAGTCGAGTAGACCGCAACAGAGCAGCGAGTATGAGTCGTCGAAACGCCAGCGAACCGGACGTCACGCTCCATGCGAATTCGCCGGACCGACCATGGCTCCCCAGAATCGATATTGGGAAAACTTTTTTCGCCAGGGAACTTTCCGTTAGCGTAAGCTAGATTCACCGCTGGGGACTAGACGGATTAGACATCAATGAGACACCACTAGTCGCGGGTCATCGGCGCACCAGTGCACCGGATACCCAGCTTCACCAGAATCGCCGAACTGACCTCGGCACCTAGCTGATTGGCTCGATCTCGGGAGAACTTCTCTCGCCGGGGAATTCTCTGTCGGAGTAGGCCAGGTCCATCGTCGGGGACTAGACCGAGTTGTTCGCGAACAAGTTGAGGACTGAATGGACCATCGAGGAAGTAGTGCTAAATGGCCCAAGAAGAGAACTAAATGGCTTAAGGTGAAGATATGTGGAAGCCACGTTGCTAGGCACCGACTCGCTTGTTTACATTAGGAAAAACTGAAATCTGAAGTGAAAATTCAAACGCACAAATGAGAGTTTCCGAACATTTTCCTTTGGTCATCTGCACATTGGCAGAAAATTTGAAGTTTTGTTAGTAAACGATTAAAGTTTCGCGAGTGTTTTTGCAGTGATGTGTGAAAAAAGTGCATTTGAAAAAGTGCAATGAAAACGATAAGAAGAGGGGTGATATTTTCGCACAAAATAGGAGCTACAGATGGCATTCCGTCAAAAACTCGGATTGATTGTATAGGAAAATATTCTAGCTTCCTTAAGTAGCAGTTTCGTGGCACACCAGCAAGGTTAGTGTGTTGAAAAACGTATTTTTATATTTGCTCATGTCAGATACATGGTTAGGCAGGGGAGAGGGGTGTGTGTGGCGTAGGAGTTATGTTGTGGCTCGCATGTATAATGACCTTAAAGGAGTTGCGGTGCTAAATAGCACCGGTTACGGAGCCAAAGGGCTCAAGAAGTTGTAGTATTGAAACCAAATAAGAATCGGTATCGGGAGAACTTCTTTCGTCTGGGACCTCTCCTTTAGCTTACAGTCAGATTCACCGCCGGGAACGAGACCGCGAGACCGCGACGATACACCACCAGCAAACCGGATGCCCCACTCTACCGGAATCGCCGAACTGACCGTAGCACCTGGCTGGTTGGCTCTAACTTCTCTCGCCGGGGAACTTTTCGTCGGAGTAGGCTAGATCTATCGTCGGGGACTAGACCGAGTAGTTCGCGAACCAGTCGGAAGCTCAACGAGGAAGTGGTACTAATTGGCACAAGGGAACTGAAGGGCTCAGTAAATTAGACAGTCTGAAGTTTGCCGCCCAGATTGTCCTCGTAGGGGAAGAGCATGTATTCTATACCAACAGCTAGCTTTCCTACCTTGACTACCCAAACCTGTTCCCTGAGTTGTTGATTTTTGAACATTTTTTCCTGCTCAGAATGTTTTTGAACATTTTTTCATATATACACAAAAAAAATTTCATATCCCCCCCCGAAAAATTTTCTTACTACGCCACTGTATACGGATGCTCTGGATCTCCCGGGAGATTCGGATGTAGCTACGAAAGTGAACATTTTAGTGAAAGTTTCAATCTTATTTTAGTTGTGATTTTCTACATGCCTTAAAAATTATTACAAAGGTTTTGAATCAGTTTTATCGATTGACCACACTATCTTTGTACAGTATTACTGAGGCCACACATGATCCACTTCGGCACCGATTCCTGTTGGCCAACCGCATCAAAGACAGTAATATTTACCATACTCTGAATTTCTAACAAACAATTTGGTTTCAAAAACATTTAAATATAGGGGGTGGGCATAGCGTAGTTGGTAAATCGATTACCTTGTACGCAGCGTACTTGGGTTCGAGTCCCGACCCCGCACATAGGGTTAGAAATTTTTCATAAGAGATATTTCTAACCCGAAGAGGCGAATGACCTTAAGGTTAAAACCTCTATAATCGAAATAAAAAAACATTTAAATATGGCTTAAAATAATTTCGAAATTATTCGTTACAAAAATGTTACACCTAACGAAGGCTAACATTTTTCTCGTTGTTTCACTTCATATAGTTTCGTAGTAGGTAGGGGAAAGTGGTCGGTTGCCGTCACTGGTCGGTTGTCGACAATTGATTCGTAGGTTCGGTACTGCAACCAAAATATTTGTTGAACAAGTGAAAACCTGTTTTTTTATCATTTGCTTAGTGTTATAGAAAGAAGCAGATCGATCGGAAAAGTATGCCCATAGAATATTTACGAAGTGAATTAATTTTATATTATGGTTCAAAAATTGAATGCCACTGAAACGTTCGCCACAATTATTTTTATTTTTACATTTCTTACAAAAGAAATGTATAGGATTCGCTCAAACTTTGAAAACTTTTTCCGAGGCCCGGAGGGCCGAGTCTCATATACCAATCGACTCAGCCCGACAAATTGAGACAATGTCTGTGTGTGTATGTATGTAAAAAATGTCATGTGATTATCTCAGCAATGGCTTAACCGATCTTAATGAAATTAGTTTCAAATGAAAGGCCTAACGTTGCCATTTGACACTATTATTTTTGATTTTCGATATGTTGTTTACTTTCTGAGATATGGGCGATTTTGTCAAAACACAGCAGGTTTTTTGCAAATAACTTTTGAACAGTACAATATCGCCTCGCAATATGCACATAAGTAGAAAGCTTGTCAAAATACCTTTCTAACAAGCTATAGATTGTCTAAATCCGTGCACGAGCGGCGGAGATATTAAACATTTTGTATTTTTAGTCCTCGCTTGCCAACTTCCACTAATTAAAAATGAGATTGTTTCATACAGAGTATTGCTTTACTGGTGTTTTAGGGGCAAAACTAAACCGATTTTGAATATCGGGGTATGAAAACACACCTACGTGATTCAAGGAATTTGATGTTGAGAACATTTTGTGAATTACCTTTATAATAAATGAACTATTTCTCAAAAATCAATATATAAGTTCATTTCAAAGACAAAATAATGTGTTGATAAAGAAACAGTGAGTTCTAGTATTTATTCCTTGGATTAGGCATTGCGTTCAATCATGAGGTAAATGTTGGATGGTATATCGATACACAGATCAACAAGTAATTCACCTAGTAGTGAGATAAAAGATTTCTAATATAATTATACTCGTGGCGTCACCGAAAGCAACTGTATGTTTGAAGCCCAAAAATCTAGCGAAAATTTAGCTCTTTTGCAAGATTTAGGTTATACTGGTTATGGCGCAAAAATTACTACTTACATTATTTATGATAAGAATGTAAGAATCAATATATCATAATAATATACCTATAAAAATAATGTCACTGCATTAACCATCATTTGCCATTCCTCACACGTCCCCCCCTCTCTCTCCCACTCTCTATCTCTCTCTCTCACTCTCTATATCTCTCTCTTTCTCTCTCTGTCTCTCTTCTATCACATCTATCTAGCTATTTCTGTATCCATTTCTAAGTTGTGTGATAAGATCTTCTGCCAATTTGAAATATTTGTTAATTGTAATTGCGAAGGTTTGAGAAAACAAAACTATTTTTTGTCTGCTGCTACATCAACTCAACTTTAATTCAATTGTATTCCAAGCCTGTATCTACACTATAATTAAGGAAATTCATGGCTATATCAGAAAAACATCTGGCTTAACTGGGTAATATGAAAGTTTGACGATGGAAACTTTCAAAAGAGACTTTCCACGTGCGATATTTAAACTATTCGTATCTCTATTGAATTTTGAATGAAACATATGCTCAAAGACTGAAAGCTGAAGCCAGCAGGATTGGAATTGCCATCAACGTTTCGAAGACAAAATACATGAGAGGAAGAGGTTCTAGAGACGACAATGTGAACCTCCCACCCGAGTTCGGATTGACGGTGACGAAATCGAGATGGTCGACGAATTCATGTATTTGGGCTCACTGGTAACCGACGATGATAGCAGCAGAGAAATTCAGAGACGGATCTTGACGGGAAATCGTAACTACTTTGGACTCTGGAGGACGCTCCGGTCGAACAAAATTCGCCGCCGCACGAAGTTGATTATCTTCAAGACGCTGATTAGATCGGTGGTCCTCTACGGCCACGAGACCTGGACTATGGTCGTGGAGGACTAACACGCCCTTGGAGTTTTCGAACGAAAGGTGTTGCGTACCATCTATGGTGGCATGCAGATGGAAGACGGAATGTTGCGCAGGCGAATGAACCATGAGTTGTATCAGCTGCACATTCGTTGTATTGGTACGAACTTTCATGAAAAATAACGGATTAAAGGCCAAAAATATCCACAAATTAGATCCAGGAAAAGAAGTCTCCCAAAGTACCCACTCTCGATGGGGGATGCAACTACAATGTGTCTTCTAACTTATCGTCGTCCATATTTGGATATACTCAGTAGTTTGAACCATTTCTTTTGCACAGTATTGGTCTGTATAGGACTTATTTATCCATATTTCAAGCACGAGAATTCCAAACGAAACAATATGAAAGCTATAAGGATGAATGGAAAGAGACTGCATTGCAATCAACTGAATGCACGGCTTTTATGCTATCGACATAGCCTAGACATTTCACACTATTTACTTCAATGCAAATAAAAACTTTGAAATATCTACCTGTCTCATTCACGAATCGCATTCTCCCTGTCGTTCTCTGTTTAAGGGGCTTGAAACCACCGACCTTGTCTCATTTTACTATGTTCAATAGCGCGTTAAAATACTGGACCAGTAAATTCTATTCTGTAGATCAATCTTTTTTTCGGGAATATGTGGCCAAAAAGTAAACTTACTGTATCGATTTTGTTGGCTATTTTCGGCAAATTTGAGACTAAGAGAAACGAAAGCAATGAAATTGAAAGATGGATAGGTATTCTAGAGCGAATCAGTTATAAACTTAGAACGGAAAACTAGAACTAGGCAGGCTCATATGGGCATGATCGAAAGGAAATGTGAAGAATTTTTTGCCTTCTGCATAGTAGGAGTTGGGCGTTCCACCCAAGTCTACCGCATGGTCTATGGTAGAACATAACTCATCGTCATGTTTTACCGCCGACGCCGTAAACTTCGAATTCGTCAAGTAAAGAAGCATGAAAACAAAAAGAATAAAACCAAAAAAAGATGGAAGCCCTAGAAAGTCCATTGCATATTTATTAGCCTTTTCTCAGAAGATGGAATTTTCAAAAACATTTCAAAACTTTCTGATCTCAAATTCGTACAATCCGGTTTATTCATTTTCTTTATTCAAAAATGTTTTTGGCATCAGATATATGACCATTTCATTTTAATTAATTATTTCATTCCGCATCTTTTTATTCGTTTTGTTCATCTGCGTTCATTTTACTTATTTTATTCGTTTCATTCTTTGAATTCACTCTGCTCAGTTTATTCTTTTTGTGCATTTTACTCATATCATTCATTGTTTTCATTGTATGCATTTTATTTATTTTTTCCAGTTTATTCATTTTGTTCAGTTTCTTCATTTTAATAATCTGACTCCTTTTTCAGTTTTAATCATTTCATCCAAATAATTTATGTGATTCAATTTATTTCTTTATATTAATTTATAACCTTTTACCATTGTTCAATTTTTCATTTTAATCAATTAATTTTTTTCAATGGCAACGTCCTGTGAACCGTTTTTGATAATTTAAATAGGTAGCACTGTATACACCAAATTGTCACGACCAGAGAGACAAGGGGTCATTCATAAACCACGTAGCCCAAAATTTGACAATTTGATTGCATTGCTTGAAAATCTCCCATCACGGTATTACACTTAAATGAGAGCAACAGGAGCACGTCTTACCTGTGAGGCGATCGTAAGCAAAAAGATGGCCGGTCGAGGTTACTGCGATCAATGAGCCCTTTGGCTCACAATTGATTATATGCAATTATGCGATGTCATTATGCTAGAACAAAAGGAAAACTATTTGTTTTGTGATTTGAATATAATGTGGTTGTCCCGAACCGTCATGCCTAGTTTTCATTGCGAGAGCTTTTTTATTCAATTGCAATGTGGCGTACTGTATGCGGCCGTTCATTTACCGTTCTTTTTTCTGACACTCTCGTGGACAAGTGTGGACAATTCCTGAACCCCTACCCCTCCCTACGGTGTCCATGTGGACTTTAAAAAAAGGGTAGTTTTATATTTACATTTCAAAGATTCATCACAAAATAACCTTTGAATTCTTGAATTGGTCCGTAATTTTAACCTCTAGCTATGAAATCCAAAATTAATGTGATTAGACCATGTTACAGATGATTGCATCAAGTGATTTAGATAAAAAAAATCTGATTCTTTTTCGTGCGAGATCTTATGATTTTTTCGATGATAGTTGTCATAGATGTTTTGAATTTTCACACGTGATGCACACGCACATACTATGCTGTTATAAGCACTTGGACTATTTAAAAATCTTAAAAAATTTGAATATAACCGCTCACACTAATGACAATACAAATTTGTTCATTCGTTATCGAGCACTCAGTCGAGATAGAAGTCTTTTGTCATCGGTCCGTACACTCTATAGCGACAAATAGTGTTAATCCGCGTTCATGGTTATTTGCACACTCTACGCCTAGTTGAGGTTTCAGTATTTTTTCCCTTCTTTTGTGTTTCTGTTTCTGTACCGTTAGCCGGTCAGTGAAGTGAAGCAGTGTTCTTTTAGTAAGCCGTCTGGATACCGTTACCTACACAAGCTAAGTATTAGTTTTCGTTTCCCCTTCTTGGTTGTCTTAATAACGTGCACTGGGCAATAGGCCCGTGCAAAAATGACTTCCCCTGACGGCGGTTCGTCTCAAGGTGAGATGGACGTCGAAACAAAATCGGCTCCCCGGCTCAAAGTATATCCGAGCTCGGCCACCGGGCCATTTGTGATCTTCTTTCGGACCAAAGAAAAAAAGTGTTTGAATCTGTTGCAGATTTCTCGCGTTCTGACAGATCGGTATTCGGCCGTGACAGAAATATCGAAAATTCGCCCTGATAAGCTTTGGGTGGTTGTTAACAGTTCAACTCAGGCAAATGATATTGCTGGCTACGAGCCCTTTACGAGGGAGTACAGGGTGTATATTCCAGCTAGCAGGGTTGAAGTCAGTGGGGTCGTTTCCGATTCGAGTCTGAATTGCGAGGACCTGCTAAAATATGGGACTGGCTGTTTCAAAGACCCCATGCTTAAGCCAGTGAAGATACTGGAATGCAAACGTTTGCATTCAGCATCAGTCGCAGCTGACGGGAAGAAAACATACGTCAACTCAGACTCTTATCGGGTGACCTTCGCCGGCTCTGCCCTGCCCAATTACCTCCTCTTTGACAAGGTTCGTCTACCTGTTCGCCTCTTTGTGCCGCGGGTCATGAACTGTACTAATTGCAAACAATTGGGACACACAGCCTCCCATTGTAGCAATAAAGCCCGCTGTGGGAAATGCGGTGGGAATCATGCGGATGATTCCTGTGGTAGAGATGTCGAAAAGTGTCTCTACTGTGGGGGAAACCCACATGATCTCCCTTCATGTCCCGCGTACAAACAGCGCGAGGAAGCTTTAAGCGATCTTTTGCAGAAATGCTTAAGATAGCTACGCCACCTGTCTCTACGAACATCTTTACCAACTTGTCTACTGACGAAGGCGACTGTGATGAACCCCAGGAGGGAACATCTTCTGCTGTGCCTAGAAGTAGTAGAAAAAGGAAGAACATTTCCTCTTCCAAGCTTCGTCGTAAAGGCCAGAAAGTTTCTCTTCATGGTCCCCCTAAAATAACTACTCAAGGAAGTACTGTTGTAAAACCGAAGCTAGTCGCTCCCGGTCTCAGTAACCTGAGCTCAGAAAAGGAGTTCCCCGCACTTCCAGGAACATCA
Source organism: Topomyia yanbarensis (assembly GCF_030247195.1). NCBI lineage: Eukaryota > Metazoa > Arthropoda > Insecta > Diptera > Culicidae > Topomyia > Topomyia yanbarensis. Next base: position 230,484,515 of record NC_080672.1, read on the forward strand.
AAAACCCCAAGTGTTCCCATATCTCAGCCAGAGAAAGAAAACAGTGCTGGCTTAATAAATTTCTCTGACATTGTGGACCGTATTCTTACAGCGTTGAACATTTCTGACCCCCTTAAAAGTATCTTGATAAGCTTTCTCCCCGCAGTAAAAACATTCTTGATGCAGTTCGCTGCGAAATGGCCCCTCCTATCAGCGATTGTATCCTTCGATGGCTAATTCATCGAACGAGGTCAAGGATTTAATCACTGTTCTACAGTGGAATTGCAGAAGTATTATCCCGAAAATCGATTCGTTTAAAATATTACTAAATAATTTGAAATGCGATGCATTTGCCCTATGCGAGACATGGCTCACTTCAGAAATAACCCTACACTTTCACGATTTTAATATTATTCGCTTGGATCGAGAAGACTCTTACGGAGGAGTACTTTTGGGGATCAAAAAGTGCTATTCTTTCAATCGGATCGACCTCCCCTCGACACCAGGCATTGAAGTTATCGCTTGCCAAACCAGAATTAAAGGCAAAGACCTTTGCATTGCTTCCACCTACATCCCCCCTAGAGCCTCAGTTAGCCACCGACGGCTTTGCGATATTGCGGAACTCCTCCCCGCACCGAGGCTAGTTTTAGGTGACTTCAACTCCCACGGCACGGCATGGGGTTGCCTTCATGACGATAATCGATCTACCCTACTCCATGAGCTTTGCGACAACTTCAATATGACCATTTTGAATACGGGTGAAATGACACGGATTCCTGCCCCTCCAGCGCGTCCGAGCGCCTTAGACCTGTCCCTCTGCTCGACATCGCTGCGGTTAGATTGCATGTGGAAGGTAGTCTCTGATCCCCACGGCAGCGACCATCTGCCAATCGTAATTAATATTGCTAACGGTTCAGGGCCACCGAATACAATCAATGTTTCGTATGACCTCACACGAAATATTGATTGGAAGAGCTACGCGTCCGCGATATCCGAAAAAGTAGAATCGACACAAGAGCTTCCTCCGGAGGAAGAGTACGGGTTCCTGGCTGGCTTGATTCTCGATACCGCGATTCAAGCTCAGACTAAACGCGTACCAGACGCGAATTCACGCGGGCGTCCTCCCAATCCATGGTGGGACAAAGAGTGCTCAGACGTGTACGCGGAGAAGGCCGCTGCGTATAAGACCTTCCGGGACGACGGGCTGCCAGCTAGCTACCGACAGTACGCGATGGCGGAAACGCGCATGCAGAGTTTGATAAAAGCCAAAAAACGTAGCTACTGGCGCCGGTTCGTCGACGGACTAACGAGAGAAACATCGATGAGCACTCTTTGGAGTACGGCCCGGCGCTTACGAAACCGAAACAGTACCAATGAGAGCGTGGAATATTCAAACCGTTGGATATTCGATTTTTCCAAGAAGGTTTGTCCAGATTCCGCCCCGGCACTGAAGATCTACCGCGCCGCGTCCCCTCACAATAACGCGAACGAAACACCGTTTTCGATGGTGGAGTTCTCACTTGCTCTCTTATCATGTAACAATAAAGCCCCAGGGCCAGACAGAATCAAATTTAACTTGTTAAATAATCTGCCAGACTCTGCCAAGAGACGCTTGTTGAATTTATTTAATAAGTTTCTTGAGGGTAATATTGTCCCTCATGACTGGAGGCAAGTGAAGGTCATCGCCATTCAAAAACCAGGAAAACCAGCCTCCGACCACAACTCGTATCGACCGATTGCAATGCTGTCCTGTATCCGAAAGTTGTTCGAAAAAATGATCTTGTTTCGCCTCGATAATTGGGTTGAAGCACTGTCTTACTGGCTTACTGTCAGATACACAATTCCCAGCCAACATTTCGATCCACTTTAATAAGTTGCAATTTAATTAACTGTACCGTTAAGCGACATAAATTGATTACATAAAATGCACAGATTCCTTCTATGTGAACAAAAGTGGAGGCCATATACGTACAAAGCGGTATATCAGTACGCTGAAATATACGATGAATTTTGATCTTATCAGAAACATTATACGATCATCTATGTTTTCTTTTTGAGTTTGTATATGATGAGTTATACAATCACACCTAGAGATTGCCTGTGGATAGTATGTGGTAGCAATTAGCATTTTTTAAAAATAAATATGAAAATAAAAAAAAATGTGGAGATAAATTTTCATAATTTCCTATAAGATATGCTGCCGTTGTTTCATAATAACTGTTATCTGTTTTCTGTATATCAATTATTAAATTACCTGCTACTAGTTACTTCCAGTCTCGATCCCAAGATCTTCGTATTCCCAGCGTAATCGTTATGTACTGATCTATCTATACACTGTCGAATCACGACTCCTTTTGAACATTTTCAATTCTTTGTGATTGCGATTTGGAAATGCCATAGGTTTATCCTAATGTGGCACTCCAATGATACTAAAACATTGCATGAAATTTAACAAGCGATATCTCGCTTAATGATTTTGTTTCAAACTTTACAAAGTATAGGCGATTTGTCATGACGCAAATGCAATTGCAAAACGATTATTTATATTATTTTAGTCCCTAAACAATCAAACGATTTTTGTTTAAAAAAGAAATTGTAAAATTTAATTATGATGATTTCAGTTTAATTTTTTTAAACTTTCCGGAAGTTTCTTCAATGGCTCTCTAAATGCACCCGCTGGTATTCGAATATGATTTCGCTGGAGTTTCTGAACCTGCTGCATTCAAATAAATACTATAGCTGCAGGAGGGATAAGCACATTTTGTGCAACAACTGATTGTTTAAAGTCACATTCGTACATAATTGTGGCTGATAGGGTTGCCGTATATGTCATGTCCATAGAAAAGATGAAATTTGGGCTGTCGAAAATGCTGTTGTTTGTTTTATTTTTATATACCCGTCGAGTCACAACTGACATTCTTGACATAAACAATTTTTTTCCTTATGAGCAAAGCATATATTGTTTATTGCGAACAATTTTGCAGTTTAATCCATTTGCAAATCGATTCATGTACAATGTTTCAATGAACATACCAGATTTACAATTTTGTTTTAAGTTATAGTGGATTCAATTATAACTTTATGTAAACATTGTGTTTGGATCTTAGATTTGCATTTTATGTAAACTTTTTACAACATAACATGATTTTTTCTTGATCTATTTATAATTTCGATTTAATCTGTCATTATTAGTAATTTATTTTAAACATTTATATACGATTGCTGGTTTGCTGGGTTTGGTTTCCGCAAAGGCAAAGGGACGAACGATTGTCTTGCGTTGCTCTCAACAGAAATTCAAATGGCTTATGCTAGCAAAGAGCAGATGGCATCAGTTTTCCTAGATATAAAGGGGGCTTTTGATTCAGTTTCTATCAAAATTCTTTCTGAGAAGTTGCACCAGCATGGTCTTTCACCGACTCTAAACAACTTTTTGCTAAACTTGCTGTCTGAAAAACATATGCATTTTTCGCATGGTGATTTGTCGACATCACGAATTAGCTACATGGGTCTTCCCCAGGGCTCATGTCTAAGCCCCCTTCTCTATAACTTTTACGTGAATGACATTGACGAATGTCTTGTCAATTCCTGCACGCTAAGGCAGCTTGCAGATGACGGTGTGGTCTCTATTACAGGTCCCAAAGCCGTCGATCTGCAAGGACCATTGTAAGATACCTTGGACAATTTGTCTGCTTGGGCCCTCCAGCTAGGTATCGAGTTCTCCACGGAGAAAACTGAGCTAGTCGTATTTTCAAGGAAGCGTGAACCAGCGCAACTACAGTTTCAATTAATGGGTCAAACTATTGCTCAGGTTTCAACTTTCAAATATCTCGGGGTCTGGTTCGACTCTAAAGGAACCTGGGGATGTCACATTAGGTATCTGAACAGAAGTGCCAGCAAAGGATCAACTTTCTCCGTACAATAACCGGAACATGGTGGGGTGCCCACCCAGGAGACCTGATCAGGCTGTACCAAACAACAATATTGTCGGTGATGGAATACGGGAGTTTCTGTTTCCGCTCCGCTGCGAACATACATTTCATCAAACTAAAGCGAATGCAATATTGTTGTTTGCGTATTGCTTTGGGTTGCATGCACTCGACACATACGATGAGTTTAGAAGTGCTGGCGGGCGTCCTTCCGCTAAAAAATCGATTTTGGGACCTCTCATATCGATTGTTCATCCGATGCGATATTTTGAACCCGTTAGTAATTGCAAATTTCGAAAGGCTTGTCGAGCTCAATTCTCAAACCCGATTTATGTCCTTGTACTTCGATTACATGGCACAAAATATCAATCCTTCATACTATCCCAACCGTGTCAATCTCTTTCATGCTTCTGATTCAACTGTATTCTTCGACACATCCATGAAAGACGAGATTCGTGGAATCCCGGATCACATACGTCCGCAAGTGATCCCAAGCATCTTTCATAGTAAATTTCGAGAAGTCGACTGCAACAAGATGTTTTACACCGACGGGTCAAGCGTCGACGGCTCCACTGGCTTCGGTATATTCAATCAAAACCTCACCGCCTCATTCAAATTCAATGATCCTGCTTCAGTTTACGTCGCAGAACTTGCTGCTATTCAGTATACCCTTGGGATCATTGATACTTTGCTCACCGATCATTACTTTATTGTCTCGGATAGCCTCAGCTCAATCGAGGCTCTCCGTTCAATGAAACCTAGAAAGCACATTCCATATTTTTTGGGGAAAATCTGGGAGCGCCTGCGTGCTTTGTCTGTAAGATCGTACAAGATTACCTTAGTTTGGGTTCCCTCGCATTGCTCCATTCCAGGTAATGAAGAAGCGGACTCTTTAGCTAAGGCGGGCGCTTTACAAGGTGACATATATGAAAGACCAATTAGCTTCAGCGAATTTTTCAGTATCACTCATCAGAGAACCCTCGAAAGTTGGCAAACTTCACGGAGCAATTGTGAACTGGGAAGGTGGCTACATTCGATAATCCCTAAGGTATCAGCGAAACCTTGGTTCAGAGGGATGGATGTGGGTCGGGATTTCATTCGCGTGATGTCTCGGCTCATGTCCAATCACTACACGCTGGACGCACATCTCCGGCATATTGGGCTCGTGGATAGCGGTATCTGCGCTTGTGGCAACGGTTATCGCGAAATCGAACATGTTGTCTGGGCATGCGCCGAGTACTGTTCTGCCAGATCTCAACTATTCGATTCCCTTCGGGCCCGAGGAAGATCACCCAATGTCCCGGTTCGAGATGTACTAGCAAGCCGCGATATTCTCTACATGTCTCTTATATACACGTTCCTCAAAACCATCAATATCCAAATTTAAATGCCCCTATCTTTTCTCTTATTATTCCCAGAAGTGCCCTCTTCCGCCTACCGTACCCCAACGATGGTTTGATACGACTCCAAGACGAGACAAAACATCTGTCGAATGAACCAACAACACGAGATCTACAGTACAACATCACACACGCAGCGCGGTGTGTTCCCGATCCGTATCTGAGCCGTACTACGAAATCGTCTGGAGGAACCCCTGCCGGCTCGAGAAAAACCGCCCGGCGTCCCAATACTTGATACATCCGTTCGAATCTGTAATCCTGGTCGTTGATTCCTGATGCCGGAAACTGAAAGTTTATATCCCCCCCGTTCAGCCTTGTCCACCCTCTCTCCCATGTCTCTGATACACAGATGTATGACTTCACCCCTTCTCCCCTTGAATATCTTCCCAAAACTTATGTGCCCCCCTATCTTCTAGTGTTAGTTGATCAATCCGTTCGAATCTGTAATCCTGGCCGTTAATTCCTGATGCCGGAAACTGAAAGTTTATATCTCACCCCCCCCCCCCTTCAGCCTTGTCCGTTCTCCCTCCCATGTCTCTGATACACAGATGTATGACTTCACCCCCTTCTCCCCTTGAATATATTCCCAAAACTTATGTGCTTAGTTTTAGTTGATCAATATTTAATCTCGTTAAGAAATGCCCAACAGTACCACTACTTTAAAATAGCCCTAATTAATTCCCCTTAATCTTGAACCACTCTTTCTAGTTATCTCTAGTTAATAAGCTTGTAAAATGTTCCGCTTAGTTAATAATTAATTTCTCCTACAATCTCCCTTCTAAAAATCATAAAGTGAATTACTATACAAAGAACACACAAAATGACCCGTCCCCCAAATCTTACGAATATTATATTATACCCTCTTTTATATGTATAAGTTAGCTGTAAAGTTTTTTTTTTAGTTTCATTATATAAAACAAAATAATATTGAAATGTGTAACCCCCTAGTTTTAAGAAATTCAAAATGTAAAACAATGAAAAAATGGCACCTTTAAGCTAACGCATACGTGTCTTATCAAATAAACAAATTGAAAAAAAAAATACAAATTTGTTTCATTTTTTTATAAAAGACAAAATATGACGACGTGGACATTACCCCACCCCCATCCCAATGGACAAGCATGGACTTTCTCGTGACCTCTACCCTTTCCTAAATTGTCCACGTGGTATATGGATGGCGCCTAAGGTGATTTTTGCGAAATATAATATATGCATGCGGCTGTTGAGTTTTTTCTTTGCAGACTACAAAGCAGCCATTTTCATGACAGGCGACCAAGCAGGAACTAGCAAATACTAGCAAAAAGTATGAAAAGGCACGTAGTTTACAAGTTTTCACAATTCTTTTTTCTTTCGAGTCGCCATATTGTTTTTAGGAAACCTTTCAGTTTACACGCTTTCACTCTTTCCTTATTTTGGTTACCGCGTGGGGGATTCTAACTGGATTCTTTTTACAATAACCGGCAGGATCGCCAATGTAAGAATTTGATTTTGCCAATGCTCAATCTACTATTAAATTTATTCTACATCATTTTTACATCAATTTAAAAACACGCTTGTTTGGAATTGTTTTTTTTTTAATTTGTGATCATTTATCATTATTCCCGAAAATGCGGTGGGAGAGCGGAGTTACCCTTTAGACTCCCCCTCCTTCCCTCTGGCTACGTGCCAGCGTGAACTTCAGTCTGATTTGTCCTAATCTTTAGTTAAAATATAGGTTGCCTTAAACTCACTCAATTGCAATGAATGCAATCCGTCAGTGCAATAGTAGTGCGTAATATTCGCACCAGTTTTTCACATAGGTACATATATTGTGCATCTAATGAATAATGATGTTCAAAATGCCTTTGATGGTAGTTGAAATGAATAAATTTCCTTTTTTTAATGCAAAAGACTTAAAAGTCTTTTGAAAAAAAAATTCTAACTCCTTTTAAATGCAAAGAACTTAGAAGAATTTTGGCAGTTTATTTTTTGCGTGGAATTCGAAATTACCACGGTTTTTTTTCAAAAAATATTCTAAGTCCTTTTGAATGCAAAAGAAGATTTTCGAAAAGCTGGAAGAGACGGGTCTGGAAGATTCCTTATGGCCCACACCTCAACCATATGGACATTTTCGGAATGGTCTTGAAGTAGGTACCAGAAATTGATATTTAACGCCATTTTTAAATCTAAGATGGCGACTTCCAGTTTAGCGAAATTCGCTATAAACCAATCAGTATGGGAAGTATAAATAGCTTTAATTAAACAGTTGAACTTACTTGAATGTTAGCAATGTGTTTAATTTGAATCAATTAAAACCCCCAACTCACATTACATACATCACCTTCTTCTCTCACTTCCATTCTCACCACACTCTTCTAGATGTACACATAAAAATATTTTACATTTCGCTGGTTTATGATTAGATCTTATATTCGAGGATGTTTTGGATGATCGCCCAGATTTTTTATTCGGGAATTTCGGTTAATCGGAAGTCGCCATCTAGAATTTCAAAATGACGTCAAACATTGACATTTGTCTCGTACTCGTCAAAAACCATTCCGAAAATATTCATATTGATTAAGTTGTAGAGAATCTCGCTAAGGCGGAAATCACCATCTTGGATTTCAAAATGGCTCCAAAAATCATTTTTCGTGGACCACCTTGCACTGAAGATGCTGATTTATTTATTTATTTATTCCTGGCACCTACTCGTTAAGACCATTCCGAAAATACCTATATTTATTGGGTTACAGCGAATTTCGCTAAACCAGAAGTCGCCATCTTGGATTTCAACATGGTATCAAACATGAATTTTGGGCACCTACTCGTAAAGACCGTTCCGAAAACAACCATATCGCATGGGTTATAGCCAATTTCGCTAAACCGGAAGTCGTCATCTTGGATTTCAAGATAGCTTCAGATATCAATTTCTGGCATCTACTCTTCAAGACCATTCCGAAAATACACATATTTATTGGGTTATAGCGAATTTCGACAAACCGGAAGTTGTGCAAAGTGGATTTCAAAATGTCGTCAAACATACATTTCTGGCACCTACTTGTCAAGACTATTCCGACAATACCCATATTGCATGGGTTGTAGAGAATTTGGCTAAACCGGAAGTCGCCATCTTGGATTTCAAAATGACACCAAAAATCAATTTCTGGCACCTACTCGTCAAGACCATTCCGAAAATACCCATATTGTTGAGGTGCGGGACATAAGGAGTCCAGACCCGTCTCTTCCATCTTTCCGAAAATCTTCTAAGACTGTTGTATTCAAAAGGACTAGGCATATTTTTTGCAAACAACGTGATGATTGCGAAATCCGCGCAAAAAACTGCCAATATTCTTATTTAAAAAGACTTAGACTTTTTCCTACAAAAATGCTTTTCAAAAATACTTATTTTTGCAAAAACCGAATTAATCGCGAAATCCGTGCAAAAAAAACTTTTAAAAATATTCTAAGTCTTGTATTGAGAGTTTCTTACGCGGACTTTCGAATTAACGCGGTTTTTTACGAATATTTTCGAATTAACGCAGTTTTTACGTGGATTTTCCATTAAACGCGGTTTTTTACGCGATACGTATCCCCCGCGTAGAAAAAAACCTGGGTGTAATACATTTTCATTATACATGACATGACAACTATATACAAGAAATCAATATTCGAGTTCTAAAATTTTGTAAAAGAAAAAGACCAAATCGAAAACTTGAACCAGTAATCAGCGGTTTGAGTTTGGTCGTCTTGATCAGCTGGTAGGAGAAGCAGAACAATGTTCGCATAATATATAGGAAGGATACTTTATGCCCAAATGGTCTAAACCAGAGCCACGAAATTTCAAAATCAGTTACCTATTTCTGCTTGCATTTACCGAAACCGACATTCAGATTCAACGCCTCCCTCATTCATTCACTTTTCAACTGACTGAAATTTCATGCAGAATCGAATGCTTGAGTGCAGAGGAAATATAAATTCATTCACCAACCAAAGCATTCTTTTGTTATTATGTCGACAGTTTGAAGGCAGAAGTTAGCATCTTCTACATTTTCGAGCCTAAGAGAACTGCGTAATCTATATCTGGTGCACTTTTGCTCAATTATCCCTCTCAGTGCTAGCATAGAAACAAAATTCACTTTGCTTCTGAAACCGAACATGTTCGAACCTGACTGCGCTGCGTCGGGAGAACGAATGACGAGAGAAACGAAGCAAACATTTCATTCATCGCAGCGGGGGTGAATTGAATTTTGTTTTCTTTCAAGTTCACGTAGAAATGTCAATTTTTTTAGGCTCTGGTCTAAACACCAAAAATGGTTTGGTTAAAATCTCGATGTTTGATGCATTTTAAAGATATTTGTCATCCAAAATTCGAATTCGATTTCTTGGCATTTTTTAAGTTCCTTCTTGTATGGGAATTTCATGTGACCGGACGATTAACAGTTTATATTTTCGGAACCATACAACCGATCCGTTCGATTTTTGTAGCAGGAAAATATACCTTTAATTTGAGGTATTTGTGATAATCGGTCAAACCATCACCGAGAAACTGATAATAGCAAAAATAACCCGAGAATAGTGAAAAACTGTATTAGAGCGCAATGAAAACTTGAATTGAATGCCCTATTTATCATACAAGTGCGTGCATCAATTAGCAACCATTACCATCCTACCAGATGCGGGCCAAAGAGCACACTGACGCGAACGCCAAAACCTTCGTTGACGGTAAGCGTGCCCTACACGGGACAAAAATATTGTCAATAAAAATATTGTCAAGAATGCTTCAATACGTCAATCCCATTTGAATTCCACGGAATCAATATTTTCAAAAAGTCCTTACATGATCAATATATTGATCAATAATTGGTTTATTGCCAATAAACATGCTCGTGTAGGGTTCGCTGTACACGCATTCTTGAAAGAAGCTTATACAACAGATAAAAGAAGCGAAAGAGATAGCATGTCTGGGTGCCGACCACGTATTGTCCGAAAGGGAATTCATTTCAGCCAACTGCATCCCCCACCATCATGCCAAGAACGAATGAGAAGCGCGATTGACAGATCTGTATGCGTACCGTGCAGTGCTACCAAAAGTATAGATTTTTCTATAAAACTGCAGATTATTTGAATTGTATAGGTACAGATTAAAATGATGTCTAAGGAAACTACAGCATTGTACATATTTTTGGAGATAAAATGGTAAAACAATAGTTTTATTTGACATTTCTAATACTAATAATATTGAGAAATTGTATATAGGATATATAAATTTACGGAAACTGTTTTTATTTGATGTGTAATATAAATATATTTTGTAATTTGACTATTCCAAACAAATGATTTGCTGGCGAATGAACTTATGATTGAAATCTTAACAATAGAACAAATGATTTTTGCACTAAGAACTCAGTGTTCTTTATTTATTATTGGCGGAAAAATAAAGCGAGATTGGAAAGGTTGATGTAAAAATGCCAAAATAAACCAAACATTATTCAACTAGCAAAACGTTTTCATTAATTTTCTTATTGTTGTAAATTTCGGTACAAATTTTCTGAAAAAGTAGCGCGATTTTTTTATTTCCGGTAAAAAATATAAAATGTGGCATCACTGGTACCAGCTTATTTTAATTTCTCTTAGCCGCTCAGCAGCGAGAGGGGAATGGGTGTCGCATCTCTCCAACGTGCAATGTTGCATCCGAAGTTTTGTATCACAACAGAGCAAAACTTTCTCTTTTGCTCACCGAAAAAAATCGCGGCGGCCATGTTTAACTCAACAATTTGGTCATCGATGACCAATTGTTGAGCAATGTTGAATTTCGAAACACGCCTTATGTCTGTTGATATTAACTTGTCGCTGTTGTGCTATCTTATGACAAGCGCCATTTAGTACATTTAAAAAAAACGAGTTTGAGATTGAATACCTTGAAATTTATAAATAGTACCGTAAACCGGGGTGACATTGATCACTTTTCGAAGTAATCATTACATATTTCTAGACGCAACAAATTTTCTTCAAGTTTAATATTTTTAAACCATGTACTGATGTATGGAGAACAAGATTGAATGGTTTTACCTGAAATTGTCCGCTTACAGCTATTTTTCCAAAAATGATTTCAAGTTGAAGTCCGTTTTCGTATTCCGGGGTGACTTTGATAACCTGCATGTTCACCCACATTAAGTTATCATTGTCAATGTTTTTCATTGAAACGCTTGTTTAAACTGATTCAGGAAAGATATTCATTGTTAAATAGATGTTAATTGGTATTATACAAAGTATTTCAATGTACTGTAAAATTCGAGTAACCAAAATTCCTATAATTCGTGTCCAACTAGAATACAAGACTGTGAAAACCTTTAAAACTGCAAAAATTGTTTTACATCAGTCCTTTATCGATGTACAAAAAGTTTCATCCATTCTAACACGTTGGAATATTGAACAATAAAAAATGTTGCGAATTTTAGCTTAAAATAATTTGAAATAATTGCCAACTAGTTTCACAAAAGAATGTATTCAAAATAAGCAAACTCTCAAAACTAAAGTTGGTACATCCCAATCTAAAGGAAAATAAAAACTTGTAATTTATTACTTTTGCTCAAATCTGAGATTTATTTGCTTTATAAAAAATAGACACTTTACGAAGCTTCGTAAAAATAAGGTAAAGTCAAATTTCGGTTTTTTGTAGTTTTTGTACCCAAAAACCGAACAATATACTCAAAAAGTATACCAAATCAATATTTTATTAGTTTAGAGTAAAAATCAGTTCAAATTAAAATGATTCGGTGGATTATTCTGGTTTAATAAGCGATCTAGAAAAAAAGTTTCGAGTGATCAAAATCACCCCGCTGATCAAAGTCACCCCGGTTTACGGTATAAACAATTCCAAGAAGACAATTGATGTATCTTTTCAGTATTAATCTCTCAAATATTACGGATATCGGTTGACTATGTTGAGAGTTTTTACTATAAATGTAAACAAAAGTCGCACTCACACGTGTCATAGGTGTGTATTGATGAGAAAATTTGTATGGCTTGTCATAATCACGCATGGAAATTTTTTTATAGAAAAATATCGTCATTTATTAACTCTTATGCATATCTTTGGCATCATTTGGTTTATAATCGATCGGTGAGTTGCATTTTGAAGGAAATGAGCCAGGAAATTTAGAAAAAAATGCTATTTTTGGTTACAGTGTCGCCAAATATGCGATCTTTCGAATTTAAAACATAGATTGCATTTTTTTACAATTCGTGTATTTTTGTTTTGAAAATGATTATGCCATTGTGTTTCTCAGATAGTTTTACACATAAAAATATCCTATACATCAAGATAACTTGAGCCAATCGTTTGACAATCATTTGAAGCAAAAAATTAAAAATTTCTCAGTACGTTAGTCGCTATATATCAGTAACCAAGCCGGATGTCGAAATTATGAAAACGCCACTTTGTAAAGAATGTTGTGACAAGTAATGTGGCAGATATGACTCAGTTTACTACAAAATGGTGTTTGCCATAAGATACCACAACAGCGACGAACTATAAATATATAAATAAATACACTTTTCTCTGCATAGTCAAAGGGAGACGCCAGCACACGAAAGCGTTGATGCCGGTCGTGGCGTAAATGAACCGCATTCATTGTCGTCGATTGTGAGTAAAAATATTAAATAGATTAAAAATATTAAAAGTGTAAAATAAGGAAAGGGAAGCTATACCGATTGCGTCAGATGGCTGTAGGGGAACTGGGGGTAAGCCCGACACCCTGGGTAAGCCCGACACCCCACGACTTTTCCTAGTTATCAAATTCTAAATCATACAATAATGACAAGATATTATTAGTACGATTATTTTAGGCATTTCGATACACATCGATGCCGTATGGATTCATTAAACGTCAACAAAATAAACAAAACAAGCGAAAGCAAAGTTGATGCGCGCTTGGATGTTATTTTTAGTTGATACATTTTAAGGTTTCAATAGCACAAAAGCTTTGAAAATGACCAGTTTTTGTGTCACACATACTATTCTACTCTCCATATCGTTATTTGAGTGTATTGAAGATAAGTTTGAGTATTTCAATACTGTTAATTGAGCATTTAACAAAAATGTGCGCTGTTGGGGTAAGACCGACAGTTTTGGGTGGGGTAAGACCGACACGGTGTTTAGTTGATTGGGTTCGTTTTTGAATCGATACAAACGACTGGGTATATTTGTTGTGTTCAATTATACTATAATTACGTCATGTTAACCCTTGTGAAGGCAAGCTAAAATCCTAACATTAAAGGGCAAGCCGGGCCTCTAAGGCCCGTCTAAATTCAAGCTCCTTTTTTGCCGTTCTCATATAGAAAGGTTATGCAATCGGTCGAAATTTCGACTTTTTAACCGAGACCCGCAGGGCCAAATCTCTTATACCATTCGACTCAGTTCATCGAGATCGTAAAATGTCTGTATGTGTGTGTATGTATGTATGTATGTATGGATGTATGTATGTGGCAAACAATCTCACCGATTTTTCTCTGAGGTAGCTGGACCGATTTGTACAAATTTAGTCTCAAATGAAAGGTGCAGCCTTCCCATCGGTCGCTATTGATTTTTTTTTTATTGATCCGACTTTTGGTTCTGGAGTTAGGTGTTGAAGAGTACAATCACACAGCAAATTTCCATAGAAACTGATACCACCATGATGTCCAAATGATGCAATATATATTAAAATATGTGCAACATTACTTGGCTTTGCATGTCTAGATCATTAATGACCCACCGAGGGTACTTCGACCACATTGGCCAGCTATGGCGATTCTTGATGCCCCGGGGGAACTTACCAAGTTCCTAAGATAATGTCATACCTATCTCTCAGCGAATTCTTTTCCGATTTTTACAAACTTGGTTTCAAATGAAAGGTACAGCATTCCCATTGGCTGCTGTTGAATTTCTAATTGATCCGACTTCCGGTTCCGGAATTACAGGATGATGAGTACGAACACGCAGTAAATCCCGATTTCAGCGTATAAGGCGATGAATGTAAAAAGCTCAATTTTTTTTCCAAAAGGGTAGTACTCGGAAGATCACGTCGACTGTCGATTGGTTCTAAGCTCCATTTCGATTGAACACGACCAATAAATGTTTCTGGGCTGCTATCAATTTCTTCTGATGCATAACCGGAGTACATATTCATATTTTTCTACATCAGATTCATCATCGGAAGCAATATCATTCACATCTTCTTCCTCGCTTTGCAAATCAGTTTCGGAATCGTCTGCTGTTGAATTTGCTCGAATTTCTTCCATTACTTCAGATTCTTTGAGACGATTGAAAACATGGGCATATCGTCTTATAGCCATTTCAATTTTTTTTGTTTTTAGATCCTACAATTTGAATTATTACGAAAACTATAACAGAAAGAATAGACAACAAATAGACAATAACGACAGAGTTAGGTTATGTTGTATCCAAATAATTGTCAAGTAGACCACAGTGAGTGAAATAAAAGTATTTACCCAAAAAAATATGACACACGTCATTATCGTATGCTATTTCTACATTTCTTATAAAAGAAATGTATAGAATTCGCTCAAACTTTCAAGATTTTTTTCTTAAAAGAAAAGGTAAAAAGATAAAATCAATCAAAACATGAAAAAATTCCTGCTAATATGACGATGAACTCATCCAAATGTTTTTTTCAGATAAATATTAATGTATAAAACCCGTGGTATTCCTAGTAGTAGTAGTAGCCTAGTATTGCATGCACACCGGGCCTGCCAGACCCGGCTTGCCTTTTTGTGCATGTAAAAAATTCAAACATAGCTGCGCATCACTCCATAGATGAAAATTTCACAATTCTTTATTTTTGTTATAGATTTCAAAGCTACTTATCAAAATTTCCATGCCCAAGCTTATACTGCATACACATTTTTTTGTAACTAAAAAATTGTAACGTGCCGGGCCTCTTAGACCCGGTTGCCTTTTTGAGGGTTAATAATTGAAATACACAAAAACTATGTTTTTTTTTGTCTTTATTTATCAGTATTGTCTAAAAGCCGACCAAAAAAATTAGGAATTAAATTGAACGTGATTCATAGTTATATTACAAACAGAAACGAAAAGTATAATCTAATATGAGATATTGAAATGATATTGATGAAAAATTTTCATTGACCGCCGGATTATTGATCAACAGTATTCCGAAAAATCACAACACGAACTGGATAGCTTACTACGAAGCGTGCGTCACTTTTAAGTGAATGAGTCCTAGTAATAGCGTATATAATCTGTTTGCAGAACAGCTCTTCCTACTTAGAATGGCTATACAAGTGGCAATTAAGCTCGAAAGAATTACTTGAGAAAACCCGTACTATAATATAAACCATGCGTTAAACACTATTTATTCATAACACCACGCATACGAATGCTCTTCCTCTTGCTACGCGATGAAACTACAGAAAGCATGCGTTTGCATCACACATACTCATATACACATAATTACACTTTATCACACATACACAATACATTTTTAATGGAAAAAATTGGACATAAAGAAAGTTTAAAAGGGGGTCGCTCTTGCCCCTTTGGGGTGTCGGTCTTACCCGCAGCGTTTTTAACATGTCATTTTTCTCCATTTTTTGGCAACCAATAATTTTTAATGAATTCAATTTTTTGAAACGCTGAAAAAATTATATTTTGTTAAGAACCACCTAAACAAGGATTATGCACAGAATATAAAATTTTAGGAGCTTTGTGGAATTTTAGAAAAAATATTGCGCTTAAGGTGTCGGACTTGCCCCGAGGTCCCCTACTGGGGTGGTATTTTTTGTCATGTTACTGTTTTGCACACAGGCTGCCGTGCAGCACTGGGCGTTCTGCACTAGCGAACGACAGCAGCATCGTATGAGAAAGAAGAATATAGGCAGAAATATTACAGCCGTAGAAAAGGTAGGCATTTTGCATCCTTGGCGGTCACAAAGGAATTTCTTATATAAACCACATTCGTAACACCTCATTGGTTAAAAATATATTGAGATGAACATTAAATACTTCGATTCGCTGGTTTAGATCAATAATGGCGAATCAAAAATTCATGGAATGTATTCTCCACTATCGGCAATTCCGGAAGTGCTGGGTTTCGAGCATATTCTCGAACTAAATTCACTTCAGTGATGATAGCACCAATTTTCACTAACCTAGTCTCAATTGGAAGGTATAATATGAAGTTGGCTTTTCACTCTCTTTCCCCTCAACACCCTCCCCCCACACCACCCTCCCGCTCTCTCATAGTCAATGTTGTATTGAACGTAAGCAGCTATTAAATTTAAATCATAGTTTGGATAAATGAAAAAAAGGCAAAATTGCACCGCTAGCTGGATTAAAACAGGTCACTTCTTATGAACGATTTCTACATGCCAAGGGAAAAGCATTTTACCTTATGCCGCCCTAGGACATCAAAGAGCTCTTAGGGCCCGACCACACCGTATTTTTTAGATTCCTATGCTCGTACACTTTCGAAAGGGAACGGTTTCACTAGGAGCCTTGAAAGCAATGAAATTCATCGGCAATGTCGTTATTTCGTGGGAACCTTATCGTGGTTGTAACCCACGGGTTCCAATCCGTTTCTCAAAAGGAATATTTAAAATGTACACCACAAAAAAAAAACTTGTAAATCAGAGAAACACCCTACATGTTTACTCAATAGACTGCGGGTAATGTCGCAGCTCGTTATTAAGGCTCGTGTCCAATTGCTCCTGATACAGCATGAGTACCTAGGGAGGGCGAGCATTGATAGCGAGATGGGGCTGAGTCAGCAGGTAGCGGTGTGGAAGGAGTGACCCAACATAAAAGAATCATACAGGACAACTAAACGATAATTTTTGAAATTCTATATTTGGCATTACTAATCCCCTAAAATAAGTAATAATTACTAATATGAGGCACACTTTGTCACTCCCCATGCAATTCTAACACCCATCACCTATCACCTACTAACGGTCATATTGAACACAAAACGTCTGATTCGCCGTCGACACTCGGAGGTGCCTTTGCTGGTGGCAGCAGTGGCAAGTTTAACGCCGCCGGGAGCAACAGAGGCACCACGGTATCCGGGCGCTGATAGGACTCCGGGCAAGACTATAAAAGACGTAACATTAAGCTGGATGGGTCTCTTGTATAATTTAGACACTAGTACGGTTCGGAACGTGGTTAGTACGACGCGCTTGATCAGACGATCAAAAAGTTACGATCGGGCTATTATTGTGAAGATGTGGAAAGCCGCAGAGTGGTGGACTAAGGTCCCAGTGTCGCCAAAAGTAGATCGGAAAAGTACAATCTCGTTAGAGATCTACTTTTAGTGCGAATTCCCGATGAACGTTTTAACGGCTTACACTTCGCCAACGAAAACCACTCTTGAAAGTGCACGTGCGGGAAAAATCTAGTGTCGTGCGTCGTAGAAGTGAAGACCGTCCGTCAACATACGGTCCCTGTTCCGACCACAACGTCAGTGAAAAGTGATTGGTGGACAACCCCTGGACGGGTGGTCACTCAAAAAAAGGTACGTCTCTTTCGTCATCGCACAGTGGCACGACGAGTGACAAAACCCCAAAAATCAATATCTTGTAATTCTATTGTGAATATTTATTTTATTGTTCTCTCCGTTTGAATAAAAGTATCTCAAAATTTTACAATAATCGGATGAAAAATGAATTTTTAACATGTCGTTGAAGCAAGTGATGTCGAGGATTTCTGTTCAATTTAATTCATTAAATTTGATAGTACCGTAAACCGGGGTGACTTTGATCACTCGAAACTTTTTTTCTAGATCGCTTATTAAACCAGAATAATCAACCGAATCATTTTAATTTGAACTGATTTTTACTCTAAACTAATAAAATACTGATTTGGTATACTTTTTGAGTATATTGTTCGGTTTTTGGGTACAAAAACTACAAAAAACCGAAATTTGACTTTACCTTATTTTTACGAAGCTTCGTAAAGTGTCTATTTTTTATAAAGCAAATAAATCTCAGATTTGAGCAAAAGTAATAAATTACAAGCGAGTTTTTATTTTCCTTTAGATTGGGATGTACCAACTTTAGTTTTGAGAGTTTGCTTATTTTGAATACATTCTTTTGTGAAACTAGTTGGCAATTATTTCAAATTATTTTAAGCTAAAATTCGCAACATTTTTTACTGTTCAATATTCCAACGTGTTAGAATGGATGAAACTTTTTGTACATCGATAAAGGACTGATATAAAACATTTTTTGCAGTTTTAAAGGTTTTCACAGTCTTGTATTCTAGTTGGACACGAATTATAGGAATTTTGGTTACTCGAATTTTACAATACATTGAAATACTTTGTATAATACCAATTTACATCTATTTAACAATGAATATCTTTCCTGAATCAGTTTAAACAAGCGTTTCAATGAAAAACATTGACAATGATAACTTAATGTGGATGAACATGCAGGTTATCAAAGTCACCCCGGAATACGAAAACGGATTTCAACTTGAAATCATTTTTGGAAAAATAGCTGTAAGCGGACAATTTCAGGTAAAACCATTCAATCTTGTTCTCCATACATCAGTACATGGTTTAAAAATATTAAACTTGAAGAAAATTTGTTGCGTCTAGAAATATGTAATGATTACTTCGAAAAGTGATCAATGTCACCCCGGTTTACGGTACCATAGAACTTCAAATGGCGATATCTCAAGCACTACACGGCCGATTGCAATTATTTGAAGTTCTTTGGAAAGTATAATGAATATGCTAAACTATGGATGTGAGCTTTTTGCGTAGAAATGATTAACGTCTGTTCTGCACCAAGAAAATTCAATTAAGAAATTCAATGTCATATCAGTTTTTCAGATGGTCTCCCATGGGTCATTTATCACGAATCTGACTCAAAATTTAGTGTAGTTTCAAGATATATAGGGCTCATCTTGCGCATTTTTGCGCCGATGTTACTATATCTATGTTTTAGAAAATATCCATATGGAGACGCCCTGTAGCTCATAAGTCTCCTTACAAACTGGTTGTCTAAACAACATAATATAATGGTAATTTTTACTAGTTTCGTCCACCATTTCTGCTATCCGATGTGATTGGTTACTGTGATTAACGTATATATTAACCCTTTAACGACCAACACTTTCAAATGTGTTTACATCAAAGTTGTCGAAAAATGGAAATATGGATTTTCAAAACTAATAGCAGAAATGGATTCAGCGACCCAAAATTAGTTAAAACCTCAATTTTTAGGCATATAGACCAATTTTTATAATTTGTCACAACTTTGTATGAACTGGGGCCACTGTGCATCGTGCTTGCTTGGAGAACTCTGCGTGCCGGAACCGGGCGCGGATAGCAGCACTCGTTCTTCAGTTTCGTCGAAGGTGCCCAACCGTCCGACGGCCGCAACGTTCAAGCATGCCAACGATATTCTTTATTTTTTTTTATATTTTCATACCTTTTATCTTTTTTTTGCGCAACTTTTTTAAATATAATATAGAGATTAAGAAAATGATTCATATTTTTCACATGAAGTGTTTTTTATAATAAAGTTAGAATATTATTTTCAAGATATTGAGTTTTCGTATTCATCTCTATAAAGAAATTGTCAAACTATTGAGATTAGAGTAAGTGCTATTTTGTTGATCGTTCCCTGTTGCCCTGTGAGTACCATGCGAAGTCGGTACGGATGTGTTAAATATAAAATTTGTTTCAATTGGAGCCCAACTTAAAATTACAAAAATATTTCGTTGAAATATTTTTTTCATTTGTGAAGGGGAGGATCGATAAAATAGCATTAAATCGCGATTAACGTTAGTCCGCTTTGGATGCTGGCAGAAGATACACTGATTGAGTCTTGATGATAAACGTTTAAAAGCATGAAAAAAAAAGATTTCGTCAGAAATATATAATTAGAAATAAATTAATTAACCGTCTGATAAATTGGAAAGTGATTTGCGTAAGGTATATGGCATCGAAACCGTATTTTTATAAAATGGATTCTTCTGTATCGATTTTGTTGGCTATTTTCGGCTAATTTGAGACTAAGAGAAACGAAAGCAATGAAATTGAAAGACGGATAGGTATTCTAGAGCGAATCAGTTATAAACTTAGAACGGAAAACTAGAACTATTTTCCTTTAGATTGGGATGTACCAACTTTAGTTTTGAGAGTTTGCTTATTTTGAATACATTCTTTTGTGAAACTAGTTGGCAATTATTTCAAATTATTTTAAGCTAAAATTCGCAACATTTTTTATTGTTCAATATTCCAACGTGTTAGAATGGATGAAACTTTTTGTACATCGATAAAGGACTGATATAAAACAATTTTTGCAGTTTTAAAGGTTTTCACAGTCTTGTATTCTAGTTGGACACGAATTATAGGAATTTTGGTTACTCGAATTTTACAGTACATTGAAATACTTTGTATAATACCAATTAACATCTATTTAACAATGAATATCTTTCCTGAATCAGTTTAAACAAGCGTTTCAATGAAAAACATTGACAATGATAACTTAATGTGGGTGAACATGCAGGTTATCAAAGTCACCCCGGAATACGAAAACGGACTTCAACTCGAAATCATTTTTGGAAAAATAGCTGTAAGCGGACAATTTCAGGTAAAACCATTCAATCTTGTTCTCCATACAACAGTACATGGTTTAAAAATATTAAACTTGAAGAAAATTTGTTGCGTCTAGAAATATGTAATGATTACTTCGAAAAGTGATCAATGTCACCCCGGTTTACGGTACCATAGAACTTCAAATGGCGATATCTCAAGCACTACACGGCCGATTGCAATTATTTGAAGTTCTTTGGAAAGTATAATGAATATGCTAAACTATGGATGTGAGCTTTTTGCGTAGAAATGATTAACGTCTGTTCTGCACCAAGAAAATTCAATTAAGAAATTCAATGTCATATCAGTAATTTATTTGTACACGTCTTCCAGTTTTTGAGATGGTCTCCCATGGGTCATTTATCACGAATCTGACTCAAAATTTAGTGTAGTTTCAAGATATATAGGGCTCATCTTGCGCATTTTTGCGCCGATGTTGCTATATCTATGTCTTTGAAAATATCCATATGGAGACGCCCTGTAGCTCATAAGTCTCCTTACAAACTGGTTGTCTAAACAACATAATATAATGGTAATTTTTACTAGTTTCGTCCACCATTTCTGCTATCCGATGTGATTGGTTACTGTGATTAACGTATATATTAACCCTTTAACGACCAACAATTTCAAATGTGTTTACATCAAAGTAGTCGAAAAATAGAAATATGGATTTTCAAAACTAATAGCAGAAATGGATTCAGCGACCCAAAATTAGTTAAAACCTCAATTTTTAGGCATATAGACCAATTTTTATAATTTGTCACAACTTTGTATGAACTGGGACCACTGTGCATCGTGCTTGCTTGGAGAACTCTGCGTGCCGGAACCGGGCACGGATAGCAGCACTCGTTCTTCAGTTTCGTCGAAGGTGCCCAACCGTCCGACGGCCGCAACGTTCAAGCATGCCAACGATATTCTTTTTTTTTTATATTTTCATACCTTTTATCTTCTTTTTTGCGCAACTTTTTTAAATATAATATAGAGATTAAGTAAATGATTCATATTTTTCACATGAAGTGTTTTTTATAATAAAGTTAGAATATTATTTTCAAGATATTGAGTTTTCGTATTCATCTCTATAAAGAAATTGTCAAACTATTGAGATTAGAGTAAGTGCTATTTTGTTGATCGTTCCCTGTTGCCCTGTGAGTACCATGCGAAGTCGGTACGGATGTGTCAAATATAAAATTTGTTTCAATTGGAGCCCAACTTAAAATTACAAAAATATTTCGTTGAAATATTTTTTTCATTTGTGAAGGGGAGGATCGATAAAATAGCATTAAATCGCGATTAACGTTAGTCCGCTTTGGATGCTGGCAGAAGATACACTGATTGAGTCTTGATGATAAACGTTTAAAAGCATGAAAAAAAAGATTTCGTCAGAAATATATAATTAGAAATAAATTAATAAACCGTCTGATAAATTGGAAAGTGATTTGCGTAAGGTATATGGCATCGAAACCGTATTTTTATAAAATGGATTCTTCTGTATCGATTTTGTTGGCTATTTTCGGCTAATTTGAGACTAAGAGAAACGAAAGCAATGAAATTGAAAGACGGATAGGTATTCTAGAGCGAATCAGTTATAAACTTAGAACGGAAAACTAGAACTAGGCAGGCTCATATGGGCATGATCGAAAGGAAATGTGAAGAATTCTTTACCTTCTGCAGATGGATGCGCATGGTCGTTATAGGCGAGGATTTGTGAAGAATTTTTTGCCGGCGTCGACGGTAAAACATGATGATGAGTTATGTTCTACCATAGACCATGCGGTAGACTTGGGTGCAACGCCCAACTCCTACTCTGCAGAAGGGAAAGAATTCTTCACATTTCCTTTCGATCATGCCCATATGAGCCTGCTAGTTCTAGTTTTCCGTTCTAAGTTTATAACTGATTCGCTCTAGAATACCTATCCGTCTTTCAATTTCATTGCTTTCGTTTCTCTTAGTCTCAAATTTGCCGAAAATAGCCAACAAAATCGATACAGTAGAACCTTGCGGCAATTAAAACATAATAACATATGAACTAGTTGGTAAAAAAGTAGATAAAAATTCGATTTCTGCTAGCTGAGCTGTGTCATTAATTGCTATCAGCCATCCGTGTGTGCGGAACAAAAAAAATAATAAGTAGTTCAATCACAATAGAATCGGTGCGACACCGATAGCTTGGTGTCGATTGAATGCATACGTCACGGCTTGATGCTAGCAGAAAGGGAGAAGAATGATCGCATGGTCGGTCTAGGCGAGGATTTGTGAAGAATTTTTTGCCGGCGTCGGCGGTGAAACATGATGATGAGTTATGTTCTACCATAGACCATGCGGTAGACGCCCAACTCCTACTCTGCAGAAGGCAAAGAATTCTTCACATTTCCTTTCGATCATGCCCATATGAGCCTGCCTAGTTCTAGTTTTCCGTTCTAAGTTTATAACTGATTCGCTCTAGAATACCTATCCGTCTTTCAATTTCATTGCTTTCGTTTCTCTTAGTCTCAAATTTGCCGAAAATAGCCAACAAAATCGATACAGTAGAACCTTGCGGCAATTAAAACATAGTAACATATAAACTAGTTGGTAAAAAAGTAGATAAAAATTCGATTTCTGCTAGCTGAGCTGTGTCATTAATTGCTATCAGCCATCCGTATGTGCGGAACGAAAAAAATAATAAGTAGTTCAATCACAATAGGATCGGTGCGACACCGATAGCTTGGTGTCGATTGAATGCATACGTCACGGCTTCATGCTAGCAGAAAGGGAGAAGAATGATCGCATGGTCGTTCTAGGCGAGGATTTGTGAAGAATTTTTTGCCGGCGTCGGCGGTGAAACATGACGATGAATTATGTTCTACCATAGACCATGCGGTAGACTTGGGTGCAACGCAAAACTCCTACTCTGCAGAAGGCAAAGAATTCTTCACATTTCCTTTCGATCATGCCCATATGAGCCTGCCTAGTTCTAGTATTCCGTTCTAAGTTTATAACTGATTCGCTCTAGAATACCTATCCGTCTTTCAATTTCATTGCTTTTGTTTCTCTTAGTCTCAAATTTGCCGAAAATAGCCAACAAAATCAATACAGTAGAACCTTGCGGCAATTAAAACATAGTAACAAAATGGATTCTTACAACTCTTTTCCCGATTCGTTAAAACGTCAGGAGATTTTTACAGAGTGGTACTACGACTTGCGTCGTAGATAAGGAGTTAAAATTCGAGTTGATGAAAAAATGAAAATAGTGCATCAAAATATGCGCTCTGATTATCGACGTCAACTGATGTTTCTTCCTATTAACGATTTGCACTCTTTGATAGCAGCAGGACGTAAAGTAGATGCGAATAATTTCTCACTATACAACCGCATGTTCGGAACGGAGAAACCAGTGAACATGGTATAGCGGATATAGCGTAGTTGATAAATTGATTGCCTTGTACGCAGCTCACCTGGGTTCGATTCCCAACCCCGCACATAGGGTTAGAGATTTTTCCCAAAGAGATTTCTCTAACCCGAAAAGAGGCGAATAACCCTAAGGTTAAAACCTCTATAATTAAAAAAAAGAAATCCGAGTTTAAGAAAAATAATAACTGTCCTGAAAGTACGCAGATAAATATAAATACTCCCTCAAACCGTCACAATTCATCCTTGAGCAACTCTCAAGGAGAGCCTGTACGAAATAGTAGGAATGAACCGTCTACCTCCAATCAATTATAAGGTTACGAGAATTAAACTCCCCCTTTGAGTCGCGAAACTCGGTGCGCCAAAGAAGGAATCGATCCCCCAGAACCACTCAGCGAACTTGAATTTCCTCAGGGATACACTTTATTCAAAGGAAAAATTCAAACTTAAATTTCTAATCTACTTCCTTTAATTTTTCATATTCACTTTCTTATAGCTACTATATGCAATTCTTAGGCCTACTATTTACACTATTTACACTATTCTTCTTGCGATCACCACCAATCTTACCAATTTCGCAGACTCCAAACTGGTCCAGATCCAAAACCTCCCGTCAAATTAAAATTCAAATTCAAGAGCTATTGTGACCTTTGCCACCCTTTTGTTAGCTCTTCTATACCAAGAAACAAACTTTACTCTCTATCGTTTTTTTTTCAAATAGATGGTGAAACAATAACTTCGCTCTTTTATATTAACTCTATTCTATATAATTTCTAAGACGGAAACCCTTCCAGAGATGCAGTCAGGTTCAACCGTCATT
Organism: Topomyia yanbarensis; assembly: GCF_030247195.1. Lineage (NCBI taxonomy): Eukaryota > Metazoa > Arthropoda > Insecta > Diptera > Culicidae > Topomyia > Topomyia yanbarensis. Next base: position 230,509,632 of record NC_080672.1, read on the forward strand.
TTGTTTTTTTTTTTTGAGAACAGATGAGCTTGTCTGCGCTTTATTATCGTTATCATCATTATCATCTGCTTCATCGACGGGCGAGTAATAACGCTCGATGTAGGGTTGTCTCATCTGGCTTCGTATCTGCTATCCTGCTTTCATGTTTGTTCGGGTGATTAGGTGGTGAACGTCGATAGTGATCGCATGCATTTTATTATCAGGTAAGTATTTACATTCCCCTTTCCTTTTTATCTTTCCTAATAATTCCTAATCTAAATCAAAGTCTAAATCCCTCCTTTAAATAATCCCTTTACCAAATTCTTATAAATCTACTAAAACACTAATCTTTTTGTTTTATGCTATTTTTTAGGCAAAGATGGTTCTGCGGCCCGCTAAAAAACGAAGCAGTAGCTTACACAATCTCAAAAGAATCCCAAACAAAACCATAGCTCAACCTCGGGTCCGCAAACACATAGCCAAACTCTCAGTCAGCTAGTTGCTGCACATAGACCACCAAACTTTACAGACTGTTACAATTGTGGCAAGGCAAACCATTAATATGAAAAGTGTCGTGAAGCCACTAAAGTATTTTGTATAATTTGCGGATTTAAAGGATTTGAAACCCGTAATTGTCCATGTTGTAAAAAACGAGGTTCAGGTGGATGTAAGTCGCCCTCCACCGAAACTACCCCTGCGCATGTAAATAAATTAGCACCTCGATATGGTCCGAGTCACAGGTGGCAACCAGCCCCTGGAGAAATTTACGCTTCCCCTACGGAAGTGAATCAGATAACTCTTGCCACCGATGATGATAACCGCCCATATGCTCACGTTACACTTTATGGTGTCGTGACGAAAGTCCTGTTAGACAGCGGTAGTCAGTCTACCATGATTAACTTCTCTATGCACTCAAAGATCAAGACCCATCGAGTACATCCCCTCACCCGTCCAGTGATATTAAAAACTGCTGGAGGTGATATTTTAGACATAATCGGGGAAATTAATATTCCAATTACTACCGAAGGTCGAACCGAAATAATTCCTACCTTAGTAGTGCCACGTCTAGCGGTTGACTGCCTATGTGACATGGACTTTTGGGAAAAATTTGGCATTGTACCAAGAGTTCAATACACAGCGTTAGTGGACGAAATTTCGCCATCACCAACACCTACAGAGACCACGCTTACGATGTCAGAGACAGCACGAATCGAACATATAAAACAACTGTTCAAAGTAGCAGTGCCGGATCGTGTTTCAACTACCTCTCTAATTTCTCATGTAATCGATTTAAAGGAGGAATGGAGAGATAAACCCACAGTGAGACAATTTCCATACGTCATGTCCCCGAAAGTGCAGTCTTTGGTGGCAGACGAATTGGAGAGAATGTTGGCTCTAGGTATTATTGAGCGCGCGAATTCAGATTGGTCTCTGAACGTAGTCCCCATTATCAAACCAACTGGTAAGGTGCGGCTATGTTTGGATGCGAGAAAAATCAACGAGAGAACCATACGGAACTACTACCCTTTGCCTCACCCTGCAAGAATCCTTGGTCAACTGCCCAAAGCCAAATACTTAACCACTATGGATCTTTCAGAGGCCTTTCTTCAAATACCACTGGAGAAAAGTTCAAGGAAATTTACCTCGTTCTGCGTGCAAAGCAAAGAATTACTCCAGTTCACCAGACTCCCTTTTGGTCTTATCAATAGTTCCGCGACGCTATCGAGATTAATGGATAGGGTGTTGGGATTCGGTGAGCTGGAACCTAATATTTTTGTCTATTTGGATGACATTGTCATCGTAAGTGAAACCTTTGAGGAGCACGTACGCCTTCTGACAGAGGTTGCACGGCGTCTGCAGAACGCTAATCTGGCAATCAACCTAGAAAAATCTCGTTTTGGCGTATCAGAGTTGCCTTTTTTGGGGTATTTGTTATCCACTCAAGTCTTACGGCCAAACCCGGAAAAAATCCGCCCAATCGTTGATTTAGAACGACCTTCAATTACAAAACTAAGAAGATTTTTAGGCATGGGGAACTATTACCGCCGCTTCATTCCAGCATTTAGCGAAATAGTTGCTCCACTTACGGAATTGCTGAAAACCAAATGTAAAACTATCTCGTGGAACGAGATGGCTGAGAAGGCTTTTAAAGATTTGAAAGAACATCTCATAACTGCCCCCATACTGAGCAGCCCCGATTTGAAGCAGGAATTCGTCATACAAACTGACGCTTCAGATGTCGCGGTGGCGAGAATTTTAACCCAAACCCCAATTTTTTTTTTCAAGGGGGGCACGAGCGAGTTATTTCTCACTTTTCAAAAAAAACTTTCAACGCCCCAACGAAATTATCATCCTGCGGAAAAAGAGGCGCTTGCAGCTTTATTGTTTATTTATTTATTTATTCGTCAATCAATTGTAGACTACATTATACAAATATTAATTGCTTATATACTATACTGTATACTATTCCTATGTACTATGGAGCCGTAAAGAGTTGAAAAACCGTTTTAAACTTGTTCGGGGCATGGTAAGGTCAATACTTTCACAATGCACGTTATACACAGCCATCATCTGGTTTAGTGGTCCGAATTTAGTATAATCTGTACGGTGATGACGTATCGCGAACAAATTTCTATTGCGTAATTGACGAGTAGGAGCATATAAATTTAATTTTGACAATACACTGTTGGCCAATAAAATAGGTGTGTGATAGATTATTTTGTTTTTCTCTCAATTACGCATACCAAGTTGCAGCAATCTCAATCACACCTACCGCACACAGAAGCCTTGGGATCTGTCAAGTTACTAGTGGGTTGTTGGCGCAGATTATATTTGCAATCTTTGTCAAGATGCAAAACAAGACTACCGCAGGCTTTTTCGTGTGGTCAATATAATAGGTGTGTGAAATATATTAACGTGTTATTATTTTACATAATTCCATTATACGTTTTATTTGAGGAAGTTTGAATTCTGCGTGTTAATAAATGTATTTAAATGTTGAATCAGTCGAAGATTTGTTATAGAATGGGTCGAGCATCTCACTGTACTCAAGTGGAACGAGTTTTGCTAAAAAAATTTGTTCAAGAAGATAAGACGTATACATAAATCGCGAATACACTGCGGCGTTCCGAAAACTTCGTTACAAATGCCTTAAAACCTTTGAAAAAAGGAAACACGCAAAAAACCTACGAAAACATCTGCAGCAGCTGAGCATTGTATTGCAATTTTAACGAAATCTGACCCAGTCGCGTCATCCAAGACCAATTCAGCACAAATTGGAAAAGTGGTAGGTCCGAGAACAGTTTTCTGTAGGCCGTAAACCCCAATCTTCCAGAAAGAATTGATAAGTAGGTTCCACTATTTCGAAGCCAAAGCCTTTGAAGAAAAATGCAATTTACTTTTTAACAGCGTTAATGGGCCTGGTTCAGAAGGAGTAAAAAAATGGCGACATATCCTTCGGAGGGACGAATCAAAGGTAAACCTGTTTTCCTCCGATGCACAACGAAACGTTAAACGTCCAAAGTGCAAACAGTTTGATCTGCGACACACGCAAAATATGGTAAAGCACGGAAGAGAGAACAATGAGGTTTGGGGCTTGCTTTTCGTAGAATGGCGCAGGTCCTATTCTGCGCAACGCCACTATAATGGCAAGATTCGAATGCAAGGCTAAAGGATGGACATCCTAAAGGATGTCATGCAGTCCTGTGCCAAAGATAAAGTGCCTTTACATGGCAGTTTCAGCAAGATATTGACCAAAAACACACATCGAAGTATGTAAAGGAATGATTTCGGGATAATAAAGTGACTATAATTTCGGACCATGCCAATCTCCTGTCATCAATCCCGTGGAAAATGTACGGAATGTACTTAAAAAGAAGTTATTCGATCGAAATTTCACAAATAATGATCGTTTGAGGGAAGCAGCTTAAAAGGAATGCTACCCTATACCAACGGAAACTTATCAGCGTTTAAATGACTCAATGCCAAGACAAATGGATAAAATTTGGTTGAATAAGGGAGCTTATACAGGTTACTAGTTGTTAAAAATGTTGAAGTCTTAAAATCACTGGATTTGAAAAATTTTAATGCAATGGATTACAATACACCTATTTCATTGACCAGGTACTTTTTTGGATTTCATGGAGAAGCAAGAGTTACGATAAAGCATAATATTTAATTTACAAATAAAAGTGTTCTTTTTCATATTTACGATTGTGCCTAACTATAAAATATTTGAATATAAAAATATTTTTAGAGAAAACTCAAAATTTCATGTATTTTTATCTCACACCTATTTTATTGACCAGCAGTGTATGTAAGATGAGTCAATACGCTGCATGACGATATCGTTTAGAAACGAGATCATAGCATAGTCCCGACGTTCTTTCAATGTTTGAATATCTATTAACATACAAAGTGCTTCATAAGATGGAAGAGGAAATGCTGTCCGTCTTAACTTGCGTAGTGCATATAATAGAAACTGCTTTTGGATTGACTCAATTCTCACTTCGTGTATTTTTATGAATGGTGACCAAACAATACTACAATATTCTAAAATAGACCGAACATATGCTACGTAAAGAGTTTTAATTGTGTTAGGGTCTTGAAAGTGATATCCGAAGCGTTTTATAAAATTAAGCATATTACTAGCTCTATGAACAATTGTGTTGTAATGTTCCACAAATTTTAATTTTTGATCTAAGATAACTCCTAAATCTCTTATTTTATCGCATTTCTGAACGGTTTGATTGCCTAATGTAATTGACACGGAGGCCGTGATTTGTTTTCTGCTAAAAGTCATGAGATTACATTTTTTAACATTTAATTCCAGTAAACATTTACAACACCATGTATAAAAGATTTGTGTTTCATTGTGAAAAACATTATAGTCATTATTATTTCTAATTTCTAAAAATAGCTTAATATCATCCGCTTATATGAGAATTTTAATGTTTTTTTTAAATAAGAGAGTTGTCGTTAACATATAAAATGAAAAGAAGAGGTCCTAAGTGTGAACCTTGAGGAACCCCCGATGTAACTTTAATTATATCAGATTTCATCTCATAGAATTTTACTATTTGCTGGCGATCTGTTAAATACGACATAATCCAATTTGTCAATAGAGGCCTTCCGAGGTTACGTGGAATGCAGTCACTCTACAGTGATCACCGATTCTTCGATTCACACATACTAACGGCGCACAGAGGAGTAATTGGGGTCGAATCCTGGCCAAAATTATTTGCTGCTGCAATTGTTGTTATTATGCCTTAATATGAACTAAAAATAGACAATTACTAGTTTTTGGAACAATTTGTCATCTACCCACCTACCAGTGCAGAGGCCAATTTTCTATATCCTTTCGAATACTAGTAATTTCTAGTTGATCTTTGTGAATACATTTGTTTTTCCACTTGCATAAACATTTGATCAGTGGGAAAGGGAGAAGAAAAGGGACGCCTGTGCATATTTTCATAGAGATACATTTTGGCAAACATAATATTTGGCCCTACAGCAAGTTCGGTGTACCTCAAATTGGTAAAAAATTCAATATTTTCAAATCGCTTGCGATTGGTGGATCGGACAAGATCAGAAGAGTGTATCGATTTTGTTGGCTATTTTCGGCAAATTTGAGACTAAGAGAAACGAAAGCAATGAAATTGAAAGACGGATAGGTATTCTAGAGCGAATCAGTTATAAACTTAGAACGGAAAACTAGAACTAGGCAGGCTCATATGGGCATGATCGAACGGAAATGTGAAGAATTATTTGCCTTCTGCAGAGTAGGAGTTTTGCGTTGCACTCAAGTCGACCGCATGGTCTATACTAGAACATAACTCATCATCATGTTTTACCGCCGGCCTATCCGTCTTTCAATTTCATTGCTTTCGTTTCTCTTAGTCTCAAATTTGCCGAAAATAGCCAACAAAATCGATACAGTAGAACCTTGCGGCAATTAAAACATAGTAACATACAAGATCAGAAGATTTCGAATATTTTTTGTATATCTAAAATCTTGTTTTGTAATACTGCTTTAGCAACTTTGCCGGATCTAGCAGTATAATGTAACTTTTTTATCATTCAAATTTGGAATAAAATGTTTAAAAAAGGTATTTTTTAAAGTTGGTGCAATACACAGCAAGTCTACTTTTTTTTAGTTAGTTTTAAGCTGAAGTTAAACAAACAGTTGTGTTGAACTAGGTTTGTAATAATATTGTCTTATTTAATACAGTCATCATCACAAGAAAGCGATTTTGCTGAATATATAACGAAAACGATTAAAATATCCCTTAAAATATCATCATTGGGCATACATGCAAAAATTCTTTAATAATTTTTAATATACTCCTAGTTTTGCCACGTTATACAGTAGGTTCTTAGGTATGTAAAAAATTTAACGAAACAAAAAATCGAAAAAAATATTTAGGTTTTTGGCCAAGAATTTGTTCTAGTTACTCCTCTGTGCGGCGTCCTGGAAAGTGGGCTCACGCTGCAGCAGGTGGAGTCCTTATTTGCAGCAGTATGATATGTCCATCATTCGCCGCAAAGAGAAAGAAAATGTAGTGGCCGATGCGCTGTCGAGAAGTGTCGCCACAATCTCGAATGCTTCGGATTCAGAGTGGTACAACTCACTCAAGCGGAGGGTTATGGAAAGCCCCGATGATTTTATTGATTTCCGAGTAGAAGATAATAAGTTGTTCAAATTTATTTCGACAAATGATACACCGTACGATCACCTGTACGAGTGGAAACTAATTCCCCCGAAAGTCGCTCTCAAATTCTTCATTCATGCCACGATGAAAATATGCATCCTGGTTATGACAAAACGTTAGCTAGAATTAAGCAAAGATATTACTTGCCAAAACTGGCTACCGAAAGCCGCCAGAACTTTCAAGGAAGTAAAGGCTGTATCTGTTCCAGTAGTGCCTCTAATGGGAGACCGAAAAGTCGCCAATCACCCTTGGCAAATTATTTCCATGGATTATATTGGGCCACTTCCTCGTAGTAAAAGGGGAAACCAGCATATTCTCGTCATATCAGATTTGTTTAGCAAATGGGTTCTTTAACATCCCGTGAGACGAATTGACAGTTCTAGTATGTATACAATTCTCAAAGACCTCTGGTTGTTCCGAAATTCGACCCCCGAGGTCATAATTACGGATAATGCGAGTTGCTTTACCTCCAGAGAATTCAGCCCTTATTGACAAATTCGAGATCATACATCGGCTAAATTCGCGTTACCATTCTCAAGCCAACCCGGTAGAACGGGTAAATCGAACGGTGAACGCGGCCATTAGAACTTACGTAAAAGGGGATCAGCGGTTATGGGACTCGAATATAACAGAGATTGAAACTGTTCTAAATTCTAGTCCTCACAGTTCCACCAACCTCACTCCTCACCTCTCAAAAGGAATATTTCGTTACACACGGACACGAGATATTTACCAAAGGGTCCGATCACCGCCTTCTTCTTAAAGAATCTTCTGCGTCTTCAGAAGAACACCAAAAAAATAGAAGTGAGCTATTTGGAGATATTTATTCACTAGTTAAGAAAAATTTAGAATCGGCTAAAGAGGTTTGTGCCAAACAATACAATTTAAGGCACCAGGGTTGTGCCAAACAATAAAATTTAAAGTCCGCAATTTTTGACCTGTAAGCTGAAAGCCAAAATAGGCAGTTCCTCATACGATTTAGAGGATATGCAAGGCAAATCGTTAGGCATTTGGCCAGCAGCACATTTGAAACCAGGCTGATCAATATCTCGCTTGAGCACTAGAAACCACGATAGAATACTGATCCACTAATACCTCTATCACCAATTCATACCAATGAATGCAGCTTCAAATATTTTTGAAATTTCCCAAAAACCCTGTCACACCATTCGAGGGTCGCACAACGACTAATCGTGCTACTTGCGACCTAGTGTGAAAACTTATTTTGATATCGTGTTATTCCGGACACGGAGCGAGTTATCCCAATTTTTTTACCTAAATAGGATGGCAATCGTGGATCGACCGATAAGTGCGCGCACGTAGTTTATTAGAAATACTACATAGAGAAATTTTACCTTGGTTTGAGCGTCGTGAGTGATTGAGACGAGAGTGAGTGGACATTAATTTGAGAGGCCTCAAAACAGGAATGATAGGAATAGAATGATTGCGATTTTTTTCCAATATCGATAGGAAGCCCAGGAAATCGGGAGAAGAGTTGAAAATGTGTTTTTCCTTTACTTTCCATGCTAATAAAAAAAACAGACGATTAATATGGTTTCTAAGATTATGTGAGTGATGAAAAAAATACTCATACCGGCGAATATTAATTTAAGAGCCTGCGGTCAGCGGTGCGAAAGCCATACCCATAATGTTTGACAAAAAATACATTTGTATTTTTTCGTTTAACCCAAGGAATATTGTAACCCACGGGTTCCAATCCGTTTCTCGAAAGGAATATTTAAAATGTACATCACCAAATAAACTTGTAAATCAGAGAAACACCCTACATGCTTACTCAATAGACTGCGGGAAATGTCGCAGCTCGTTATTAAGGCTCGTGTTCAATTGCTCCTGATACAGTGTGAGCACCTAGGGAGGGCGAGCATTGGTAGCGAGATGGGGCTGAGTCAGCAGGTAGCGGTGTGGAGGGAGTGACCCAACATAAAAATATCATCACCGCGTGGTCTCCTTTCCAGCCAGTGGAACCACCGTAGTGACGGGGATAGTGGTCACTCAAAAAAGATACGTATCTTTCTTAATCGTGCTTGCTCGGAGAACTCTGCGTGCCGAAACCGGGCGCGGATAGCAGTACTCGCTCTTCAGTTTCGTCGAAGGCGCCCAACCGTCCCACAGTGGGACGAGCCCGGACTTAAGTCCGTATATGAAGTTTATGCGATATTCCCACTAGTATTTTTCTCGTATCAGCTGAGCCATCAGAGACATTTTCGCGAGATTTTAGGTGATTTGAACGTAAAATGGATTTTTGACAGCCTTTTGAAGGTCATAACTCAAGTGTTTTTTGCATTATTTGACCATAGGAACTACATACGATTATTTTCATTTTTCAAAGAAACGGTTGATTTTATGCATTGCATTACTTCACCAAAATTATCCGTGTGATAAAATTACATCGTAAAATCGCCAAAAATTAGTCACTAGTTGGTTTAGTTAGTGTTTAGATAACTGTTTGTCATGATTTTTTATTGAATTCGAACTTCTAATGCGATAACAACAACGACGCCCGTGAATGCCCGCGATCACACTATACTCATTCGAAAGCTTTTAATTTTCTCTTTAAAATAAGTCTATGCTAGTTTTGCGAAAACTTGCGATAAGCAGTCAAAATTTAAAAAAACTGTCAATGGAGACGCATGGTTATTAGTGATATTGAATTTGAATAATCACTTTATAGCTAGAATAATGACATTAATACATACACAACTTTCAAATAGCATTGAGAGCATGATCTACAAGGGTTTTACTAGTGATCAAGAATAAGAAACCGATTGGGAAGTTTGGTTTTTAGGTGGTAAAGGTATTAAGAATGTTTAAAAATCAGTAAATATTCTCAACCATCTGAAATATGTCAAAATGTTTCTGGAACTATTTTTGCTAACTTATGCAATAACTGTCAAATTGAGTGAACACAATTGAGTTCTAGTCATTTGGTGAGACTATTTCGATCCGAGTTTGCATAGCACTGATATAGCTTAAGGGTATGCGATATTATCCATGTAAAATAAGACCATTTTTAATTTTTACGCGAAAAAAGGGGTTTGGATTTTTTATTTAAGATATGAAATAAGCAATCTAAGTAACTTAAAACACACCTGTGAAAAAAAATCTTGTTGATTAGTGAATGTAAATCAAAATTCCACTAAGACGCTCAAAATGTTTGTTTTGGAAATGAATGAAAATGTAGTTTTCATGTCAAGTAACCCAATAATGAATTAAACGTCCCAAAATTAGTCTAACACATCTTATTTGATCCTTAAAAACAAAATAGTCATTTCTAAAACCCCATAATGAGATGTCAAGCAATTCGTTTCAATGTGGAAAATAAATTTCAAATTTACTATTGAAAAAAATCATTACAAAAGACAATATATTTACTTTTGAGCCACTCTAATAAGTAGTAAAGTTAATTTCTATTTTCATAACCAAAATAGCGCACAAAAATTTCTTTAAAAAAATTTTGAACCTTCACAACAAAATAATTATTTTTGAGCCACCCTAATGTATAATGAATTTTTTTACAAGTGTTCATATGAAAAACGATTTAGCACACGAAAATTAACATACACAAATTTTAAGAACGATTTCGAAAAAAAAAATTTTTGGGACACCCTAATGAATGGTAAATGTTTATTTTTAAAATGTTTTAATATCAAAAACTAATTCAGCGCACCAAAATTACATAAAAACGTCCTATTTGAACCAATACGGTAAAGTTTGGACTTTAGTCCACCTTTTGTTCTAAGTCGTGCCACTGTGGCGGCGGTTGGTAAGCAGGTTGGGAAATGGAAACTTATCGTTTCGGTTCACATCGAGTGTCTATATTTGGTAACTTCTTCCAACCGACGCCAACGTTGCTATTCGCAGAAAGGAGGCAAAACAAAGGAAAATGTAAAAAATAGGGTCTCGCGATAAATGTTATGCAGAAGTGTTCTGCGTGAATTTTGATTCGACTCGTGAAAGATTTTTATTTTAAATAAAATTATGGATTGAGCTCAATAAATAAAACTATCGGTTGTGAGACAATAAATTATTTGATTCAATTTAATAACATTTTTTTAAAGTTTACAGAAATTAAAACAATTATTGAAATTAAAAGTTTATTGTAACTTTAATGAAAATATACTTTCAAACCTCGATTCACACCAATTATTTTGTCGTTTGATACAATGAACAGTATTTGTTTGTATTCAATTACCCACAGTTTTGATTATGCTGCATGTTTTCTGCGTGGAAGTAAAAATGAGTGCATCTAAGCAGCTTGTATTAAACTGGAAGATGTAGCATTATGTCAAGCTGGGCATGATGTGTCCCAGGATCCGATTGATGGGATGCTAGCAAGAAGCGGAATTTCATTGGCTTTGAAGCTTGTAAAAGCCCGAAAATTTTTATATGTGGAGGCCAATACGAAAGCTAATGATAGTGTCCAACGAAAATCGAAAATCGCTGCGAACAAATGGTGATGATTGTGGGGACTGTGGAAAGTAAGAATCGAGACGAAAGAAAATGCGTGTATTTTTCTCGTGCAAGGTTTTTAACTCAGGACCAGTAGTAAAAAGAAGATCACGACGATAATGGTTTATCACACACTCTGCAGCGCTTAGTTCAAAAACGCTAGATTTAATTACTAATAGGTACGCATGGCAGGACACAGATCACATCTGTTACATCATCACCATCTCATTTCATCCGGTGGTTCATCAAATTTTCGAGGGATAATATTGTGTTGTGGTGTACAGTCGTGATTTGCTGGTTGGACACTTTTTAACTGGACCGCTTTTTAGTTGGACCATTGTCCAACTAAAAAGCATCTGAACGTCAAAATCTCGTGTCAAATTTACTTTGACAATCAATCTGACAATATTTAGAGATATGAACAGATGCATTTACTGTGTCAACATTGGAGAGTTTTTGACATTTGTCAGTCGGTCCAACTAGCGAATCAAATTCGTTAGTTGGACAAGGCTGTGGCCCAACCAGCGAATCACGACTGTATACTACCAAAGATCGCTTATTTGCCCCGTTTTCTATAGGATTTCCTATCTTCATGGGACTGCCTTGCGATCATAGGCAGTATAGTGAAATGCATGAACGTGAATGCACTTGGAATTCAATTCACTTAGTCTGTAAATAAGGGGAGAGCGGGAGTAGACGGGGTTGGGTGGTTGTACTTAACTTATAAAATGATATTTTTAATACATTTTAACATTTCTAATATTGTTCTTAGAAACAGTAACACGAAATGTTAATTAACTTTATAATTTTATTGTTGGACAATGAAATTGCTTGTTTCAAGACGTTTATTATAAATTTACTAGAAGTATTCCGCGTCGAACAATGTGGAAATGTCCTATAATTCTAGGATAGCCACTTTTGTTCATTCGTTGCAATAGTTTTTGACTTACTCCGACAATTTTATGCAAACTGTGGATACATGGATGTGGATTTGATGACCAATTTGGTAAGCAGCGAACGTCACGTTCAAAAATTTTCGAACGTTCCGCTGTTTAACCTACCTATGATTAAGACCCGTGTCAGGCCATGGCAAACACCTGATGATGCTTTGGCTCGTTCTAAGCACAGACAAACAAATATAACAATTCGAAGACTGATTTGGGAAATACATCGATGATATTCAAAAGAGCACATCTGAACATTACATTACATTATTGTCGCTTCAGCTCATCGCATCGATGCTAATGCATTTGACAGGCGAAGATCTAATAGAATTTCCAATTGTTTGAGTTAAAAGTTGGAGACACAGTACGCTACTTCGAATTATGAAAAAATTCTTATCGCTGACGCTAGGAATTTTGCACTACCCCGCAGGACCGTTGTTTGAAAGCAAGATTCCGTGTTATGTCATTTGCCATACTGATAAATTGGAATCAAATTTATAATTTTTGAGCAAGAACTCATTATTTGATTCGATCTTTGGAATTACCGTATCGACGACAAAATGTTGAATTCAGTTAATATATATCTGTATTGACTTGCCACAAATTTGTGTGTACCAATTTGCTCGAGGGTACGCACTTAATGTTTATTTCTTGAAGTAGATGTAGTTGTAATTAGTATTTCAGCTCCAGCGATACAACCGATTGTAATTGGAATTAGTTGTGTTATTGGCGCCGGAATACTACACAATTAAGCTTTTTCGGGAAATCAGCCGGAATACGAATTACGAATACGAATTAGAACCAACCAGAATTTCGCATTGAACTTTACCCAAAGGTGCACGCAAAGTTCATATATCGATTACTGGAAGCCTATTGGCCGGTAGTAGCGCCGGCCAGCGGCTACTTGTTGCCAAAGGCCTTGTTTATGGTATAAAGGCTCGCACAGAGTGAACCCAAATCTACCTATCGAAAAGTCAGATGGCTACCTATCGTGCAAAGTAAACAAATATTCTTCTTTCGGAGAACATGCAAGAAAAGTATTAGTTAGTTAATATCATGGCGAAATATTTCAATCGTCGAAACAAGACACTGTATTCAGTTTATTATGCTTTTTTTGTAACAATGTAAAATAAATAACATGGAATAGTATCAAGAATAAAGTGCTATAAGCCACGAAACAGTGGGCTTTCAATTCACTCCATATTAATTTATTGTGTAACTCGGTTGAAGTCACTCAAAGTTACAGCAAAAATTAACTGTGCCAGAAACAAAGAAGATGGCATCATTTTAGGCAGCGTTGCGCATTCCTCTGTACGGGACTCTATAATACCACAGACACTAATTGTTGTTTGCCTAAAAATGATAGTTATATGTTTTACACATACAATCTGAATTGGATGTCATTTATTAATAGCAAAAGTAAAATTACTTTTGGTATGGGTCAAAATCCACATTGAGGGGAAATTCCGGAGAAACTATTGTTGGTTCAGCGCAATTCACAGCAGTCACGAAAGAGTTGACGATACTCCTTTTGTTCACGAGCACTAGATGTGTTTGGTGAATATTGGTTTGGAACTTCCTCTCAACGTGAATTTTGATAATTCGTCGCTGTTATGCTATCTTATGACAAACGCCATTTTAGGGTAAACTGAGTTAGATATGCCACATTACTTGTTTGAAAAATCTCTACAAAGTGGCGTTTTCAGAATTTTGAAATTCTACTTGGTTACTTAGACATAGCGAGAAACATGATGAGAAATTGTGAGTTTTTTGCTTCAAATCACTGTATCTAGGGATTTGCTCAATTTATATTGAAGTGTTAGAAGTTTTTATTTGTGAAAATGTCTGAGGAACACAATGGCATAAACATTTTCAAAAGAAAAATTACACGAGTTGTGAGAAAAACACAGTTTTAGTTTTAAACTGGAAATAAAGCATATTTGGCAACACTGTAATCAAAAATAATATTTTTTTCTAGATTCCCTGACTCATTTTCTTCAAAATGCATTTCACCGATTGTTTATAAACCATATGAACGCAAAGATATGAATAAAAGTTAAAAAATTATGATTTTTTTCTATGGAAAATTTTCCATGCACGATTATGACACGTCATACAAATTTTGTCATCAATACACGCCTATGACACGTGTGAGTGCGACTTTTGTTTACATTCATAGTAAAAACTCGCAACATAGTCAACCGATCTTCGTAATATGTGAGAGATTAATGCAGAATAGATAGAAGCATCAATTGTCTTCTTTGGATTGTTTATACCATTTATAAGTTTCAAGATATTCAATCACAAACTTTAAAAATCGTTTTTCTCGAAATGTGCTAAATGGCGCTTGTCATAAGATAGCACAACAGCGACGAATTGTCTTTTAAGCACAAATCTCCGATCAACATGGGGAACGTGCTATTTGAACCAGTCGCTACTGATTCCTGATTCTAGTTCTAGGTTAGTTAGATGAGATATGATTACTATAACAACGTGCTCCGTGTATCAACCTAGAAAACAACGCATTTTACGCAAGTTAATATTATTATTGAAGCCACACATAAAATACTATCACTTAATTATTTTTGTTTTGCTGTACACTGTTCTGCCCAAGTTGTAAGCCCACTATTCTGCGATTCAAAATTTCCTTTGAATATACTTAAAACCCAGATATGTTTACCCGGCTATGTTGTCTACAATATGACCACAGCTGATGGACATTTGGGCTACAAAATTTATGTAAAAATCAGTGTGAACGTCTATTACCTGGGGTATGGCAGGATTCTCACATACATTAACGCGCAATTTTTCTCCCATCCGAATATATTTGACTGCAGCGTCTGAAGGACGTACGTCAGATGTCTTCCGTATAATTTGATAAAACCCAACTTTTTTCTGTCGTTTTCAATATAGTATTAGCTCCTCTTCAAAGGCTTCGAAATACATAAAAACGAAAGCGTATTCGAAACTGATCGTTCGTATAAACTGTGTCCGCATAACAATCGTTGAATGGTCGTTAAGGTTCCTTCTCCGCAAGTCTGTTTGTAATATCTAGCATGAGATCCTTTTCATTGCACTCCTGATTCAGAGCGGACGTAGTATGTGCTTCAGACAATAACTTCTAAGCAAACATTAGTTAATAGAATTCGTCGTCCGTTCCGAACCCATAACATTTCTTAGAATTGTTATTACATAGAGAATTTTAGCATATTTGAACAAAAAAATGTCTTATTCAATTCAATAATACAATGTTTATTGCTTCAAACGGCAAAATTAATGGTATGAGCATTTTTTTCATTGAAACAATAATTAACTTTTAATCTCAATAAACATTTCCAGTTTGAATAATTTTACAATCATTGCAATAAAATATTTTTAGAAAAGAGAACGACGTTTGTTACTGAAATGGTTTTATTGAATACAATAAATAAATGTATTTTCTTTCTAGCAATATTTTTTTTCACTGAATAAAGTCCATATCATTAAAAAAAACGATTATTTTATTGCATGATTGCAAAAAAATGTAATGTAACTATAATAACAACTACCGGTGTAAAAACAGATTATTATTTTGGCATCCTATTTACCAACGACCGGTGCGAAAACAGGTGTCTAAATAAAATATTATCGTTTAGACTATCAGCACCGGTGCGTAAGCAAATGCGTGTGTATTTTGATTACGCTAAACGATAATAATATATTTAGACACCCGCTTTCGCACCGGTCGTTGGTAAGTAGGTTGCCAAAATAATAATCTGTTTTCACACCGGTAGTTGTTATTATAGTTACGTTACATTTTTTTGCAATCATGCAATAAAATATTTTTTTTAATTATATGGATTAAATGTAGCTAGAAAGAAAATACATTTATTTATTGAATTCAAAAAAATCATTTCAGTAACAAATATCGTTCTCTTTTCCAAAAATTATTTTATTGAAATGATTGCAAAATTATTCAAACTGGAAATGTTTATTGAGATTAAAAGTTAGTTATTGTTTGAATGCAAAAAATGTCCCTACCATTAATTTTGCCGATTGAAGCAATAAACATTGTATAATTGAATTCAATGAGACATTTTTTGTTTAAATATATTAAAATTTTCTATGAAATAATAATTATGAGAATTCATAGAATTCTATGAACTAATGTTTGCCCGGCAGTTATTGTCTGAAGCACATACTACGACGGTTCCGAATCAGGAGTGCAATGAAGAAGATCTCATCCTAGATATTACGAACAGACTTGCGGTGGAAGAAGCTTTTCGGCCATTCAACGATTGTTTTGCGGAACCAGTTATTACGAACGATCGGTTTCGAAGACTTTCGTTTTTTTTGTATTTCGAAGCCTTTGAAGAGGAGATAATACTATATTGAAAAGCCAGAGAAAGCTGGGTTTTACTAAATTATGCGAAAGCCATCTGACATACGTCCTTCGGACGCTACAGATACCCCAGATAATAGATGTTTAGACAGATTTTTACATAAATCTTTAGCCCAAATGTCCGTCATCTGTGGTAATATTGTAGAGAGTATAGTTTCATTTTAATTTTGCAGCGTTTGGTGGGGCAATGAGAGCGCAAGTCAGTCCAAGGCCGATGATAGGAGGGGTAATGGCAGAATAGTCTATGCGGACCACCAAAACGCCATGGGAGAGGAACAGGGTGTGGGTTGGGGTAGGGTTAATGGAATGATGCATACTTGACGAATAATTACGCTGCAGAATGTGATGAAAAGGGGCATTGAACAGTACTACTGTTGGCTGTTCAGAAATAAATACAATATGTTTCTCCATAAGGTTTGATAGCTAATGTATGTATTTTGTGATTATGTGATGCCAATTTATAAGTGTTAAAAAGTTCATTTTATCCCGTGGTTTTATCAAGTTTGTGAGACCCCAACCGTAGATGTGCGTGGAAGATCGCGAAAAGCTCAAGCGCTTGTATGTTCACGTGTTAGTCGCGTATGCCAGAACGTATGTGATTTCGCGTGATTAAATTCGATTTTGTAATTGTGTAGCCATATGCATATTCGCGTGTGTTCTTGAATGATCGCGCGGACCGTGAGTTTGTTGCTTATTTTTAAGTGTACGGGTCAGGTACTAGAAGATAATTCCCCCATAGCACTAGAGTTCCCTGTCACGTTTCCATGGAATGTGTTGTCTAATGAATATGAGCCTCATTTTTTATTGGTCCAACTGAAGACATGAATCTAGGCTGTTAAGAACGAGGGCAGGGACATCCTAACGTGACCGAATCATGATCGCGCGAGCGGTGGGTTGTTGGCGAGATCGCGAGTATTTGTGGATGATTACAATTGCACGTTCGTGTTTGTGACCCGGTTTGTGTTATCGCGAAGGCTAGCGGCGTTTGTACGTTTTGAATGAGATATTATGAGTGTATATGACAGAATGTGCAATTGATTGTGTTAGTGAGTGTTATAATGAATCTAAATTAAGATATAGTGATAAAAGGAAAAAGAACATGCCGAATCAAAAGAAAAAAATGAAGACACTAAGTAGAAGCGTATAAATTGATTGATTTTTTTGGTTTACATGAGTAGTGGAAAAGCAAACTAATAGAAGAAAAACAAAAACAGACAAATTAAGTAGAGGAAAAGAATGGGAGGGACGTATTCTAAGTTGCTTATATTTGGGAACATAGCCACTTTATTTGACGGTTTGGTTCGCGTGGATGATGGTTCTTCAAAATTACTAGGCACATTTTGAACATTTGACTTGATATGATCCCAATACTTTGGATAGTTCACTTAAATTTTAAATTCAATACATTGTGCAATTGAATGATGTTTACTTTAGATTTGGGTTTAAATTGGTATGATCCGAGTACTTTGGCTAATTGCCTTAAGTTTTAATGCATTGTGCAAGTTGAATATTTAATTTAGATTATATGTAATGAACCATCAACTACAGGATACTGCATCGGTCTGGATCTAATTGATTAGATACCAAAAATAATTCAATCTTCCAGTCGTCAGGGTATCCCTTCGCTTCTATCCACCAACTGAAGCACGCGCCGTGTTGCTATTAGATTCTAGGGACCAACAGAATCCAAGGTCTCCAAGCTACAAATTCCTAAGCATAAAAATTTGCAGTCTGGAGTCCACCGCCAAGCCCACGGAGAAGAGTTAGTATTGTGGAGTATCAATTGAACAACACACATGTAACATGCAATAAAACTACTCGGAATCGTATAAATGCCAGAAAATGATATATATTTACCATTGACAATTGCATTCCGTTAGAAGTTTCTCATGCTATGCTGACCGGGAATGGATGATTGACGTGCGTCGGTAACTTAATCGTACCTTCATTTATCCAATCCGAATGAATCGAATCGAATGCACGAATTGAACACCGGTAAAAAGTGATCCCAAGAAGGATGATATAAGCCATTTCTGCATCCATTCCCTGACCCATATGTCACAAATACTCAGACGAACACATACACAGATAGACATACGACTACAATTATTACAACACAACACAACTAATAGGGTCCAACTGTTATTTTTTTTTTAATGCGCCTGTGCACGATGACGAGGTCGACCGATAAATCTACACACAATGACTCCCACTGCGAGCAGTGCTTAAAAAAACAGCCGTTAAGCTGTTGAACAACGTCTGCAAACACAACCGACAGAAAAAGTCAATCCATGACGACATGCCAATCGGCCACGCCAGTGTGCGCAGGCTCTCAGCTGACTGCTAGTTTGGGCTGGTGCTGAGTATGAAATAACACAAAACATAAAAAGGCCCATAAGCCCTCTCGGTCTCCTCGATGCACCACTATCGAGGCGTAATGCAATAACCATCTTAAAGCAGTTGTCTACTCAAATATGCTTGAAGATGTTTGCAATACCGTCAAACCCGTCAACCTAGGAGAGGGGTAATATTGCAGAGAGTATAGTTGGGTAAATATATCTGCGTTTTAAGAATGTTCAAAGGCGATTTTGAATCGCAGAATAGTGGGCTTATTCAGGAATCCTTGGTACGCTGTATTGTACCCACTCGAAATAGAAACATTACTGTACAAGTTGGGCAGAATAGTATACAGTAAAACAAAAAAAATGAAGTGGTTGCATTTTATGCGTGGCTTCAATAATGATATTAACTTGCTGAAGTAAACTGCGTTGTTTTCCGTGGTTGATACACGTAGTACGTTAATATAGTCATCACATCTCGTCTAACTTAGAACTAGAATCAGTAGTGGTTGGCTCAAATGGCACGTTCCCAATGTAGATCCGAGCTTTGCGCTTAAAAGACAATTATCAAAATTGACGTTGAGGGGGAGTTCCAAACCAATATTCACCAAACACATTTAGTGCTCGTGAACAAAAGGAGTATTGTCATCTCTTTCGTGACAGCTGTGAACTGCGCTGAGCCAACAATAGTTTCTCCGGACATTAGCAAGCAACAACTAGCCGCTAGCCGGCGATACTATTGACCAACGGCCTTCCAGTAATCGGTATATGGACTTTGCGTTAACCCAGTAAAGTTCAATCGGAAATGAGACGGAATTCTGGCTGGTTTTAGTCCATATTCCGGCTCCATTCATAAAATCGATTCTAACCAGAATGTGTCACTGAAGCCGGAATGTGAATTAGAACCAGCCAACATTCCGGTTGAGCTTAACTTGTAGTATTCCGGCGCCAATAACACAACTATTTCCAATTAGAATCGGTTGTATCACTGGAGATGGAATACTAACTACAACTACATCTACTTCAAGAAATAAACATTAGGTGTGTACCCTGGGGCAAATTAGTACACACGAATTTGTAGCAAATTGAAACAGTGTATCAATTTAATCCAACATTTTGTTATCGATACGGTAATTCCAAAGATGGAATCAAATTATCACTTACTGTTTAAAATTATAAATTGGGTTCCAATTTATCAGTATGGCAAATGACAACACGGAATCTTGCTTTCAAACAATGGTCCTGCGGGGTAGTGCAAAATTCCTAACCAGAGTTTAATATGGTGAACACCTTTAACTCAAACAATTTGAAATTCTATTAGAGCTTCACCTGTTAAATGCATCGCTTTTTACGATGCGATGAGCTGAAGCGACAGTAGGTAGCGTATTGTAATGTAATGTTCAGATGCGCTCTTTTGAATATAGTCGATGTACTTCTCAAATCAGTCTGTTAGGTCTGTTTGTCTGTGCTTAGACCGAGCCAAAGGATCCTCCGGCTTTTACCATGGCCTGACACAGGTCATAATCACAGGTAGATTAAACAGTCGAACGTTCGAACATTTTTGAACGTGACGTTTGCTGCTTACCAAATTGGTCGTCAAATCCACATGCATGTATCAATAGTTTGGATAAAATTCTCGAAGTAAGTCAAAAACTATTGAAACGAATTAACAAAAGTAATTATCCTTGAATCATAGAATATTTCTACATTGTTCGACGTGGAATTCTTCTAGCCAATTTGTAATAAAATTTCTTGCAACAATCAATTTTATTGTCCAACAATAAATTATACAGTTAATTAACATTTCCTGTTACTGTTTCTATGAGCAATATAAGAAATGTTTGAATGTATTAAAAATATCAGTTTTTATAATGTTAAGTACTACCGTCCAACCCCGTCTAACCCCGCCATCTCCTTTTTCACAAAATAAGTGAATTTTTAAATTTTATGGAGAAAGGTTAAAATTTATTGATTTTGTATTGTAATGTCATATTAGACTGTAGTATAAATTATTGCTAACTACTGTTTTGATACAGTGAAAACAATGGCTTTTAGTCAACACATTATTAGGGTAGTGCATTCACGTTCATACATTTCACTATACACCACAACACCATATTATCCCCCGAAAAAATGATGAACCGCCACCTGAAACTAGATGGTGATGATGTAACAGGTGTAATCTGTGTCCGTCCAAGTTCTTTTTAGGTATTCTTTTCTGAACCAAGCGCTGTAGAGTGTGTGGCAAACCATTATCGTCGTTATCTTCGACTTACTACTGGACCTGAATTAAAGACTTTTGCACAAGAAAAATTTACGCATTGTCTTTCTTTTTGAATCTTACTTTCCACAGTTCCATTTGTTGGCAGCGTTTCCTCATACATTCCATGCAGATTTTTGGTTTTTTGATTAGACCCATCAATCTGATCCTGGGACACATCATGACAGCTTGACATAATTCTACATCTTCTAGTTCAATCCAAGTTGCTTCGATGCACTCATTTTTACTTTCACGCAGTAAACATACAGCATGATCATAAATATATGTTACTAGCTGTAACCCGGTGCGCTTCGCTACACCCGCTTCGACTAAACGAAATATTTTAAATATACTAAAAATAACAAATATTTTTGTTACTAAGAAGAAACTTATTGTAATTCTCGCGGATAGACAATGTTCTTAGTTTGACCACCTGGAGCACAATTAAATAAATTGCTCTGTTTTCCTACACACTATCGTTTGAAATTCCTTGGTATCATTCGAATTCGAGGTAGCAGTGCATGTGCTCCTTTATATTTTCTAGTTACCATGGTCGCTTAAATGAAATTTTTCAACCAAAGCACAGTTGTGGTGGATCGATGTTGCGCAGTAACTAATATAATAAGCACACAAAGATTCAATTGCAACACATGCGGTGCACAGTGTTGCAAGACGACGTTTTCACAATCAAAATTCAATAACTCCTGAATCATTGGTTTTGGAGAATGGATTTTTTCGAAGAAGTTTCTAGATAAAAAATATAGATGCATCTTTTGATATAATGAATTGAGTGAGTAATCCTCTAAAAGTGAGATAGAAAATTTATTTCCCCAAATAATTTTCTAGAAGCTCGCTGTCGTTAGTAAAGTTCTAGAAAATATTATTGTGAAAAACTTTACTGAAGATACTAAAGCTCTATATAGTAACCCTAGTAACAATTGTGGTTTTATGTCACTCTTGAAGCCCTTCTTAGAATGCACTTGTAGTATGCTATAAAACCAGAATTGCTACTTGGGAACTGTAGCGAGATATGTAGGTTTACTTGGGATAGACCCCTTAAAACAGTTTTTCGAATATGTATAACTTTTTACGATTACTTTTTATTATTAAAAGTGTCTTCTATAAAGTTGTTAAAAGCGATAAAATACACATTTTTATAACAACGATGAATCTGTAGCTCTCGAAACAACAAAGTTATTGTCAATTTTCGAATATTTTTAGGTCAATTTACACCTTAAGCAACTTCCTTAATCGCAAAAATTCGTCGGAAGAACTTTTTTCTTTCGATTAAATATAAAAACCCTCGTCTGGCGGAGACTGCTGGGTAGGTTACATATAAAATCAATACTCCTGAAAGCAAATTCTGTTACGCATATAAATCTATGGATTATCGTGCTGAATTATTTAATTCAGTCGATCCAAATTAAATAATTCAGCACGATAATCCATAGATTTATATGCGTAACAGAATTTCCATCGATTTTATTTTGGATGGAGTAGTGTATGAAGTCAATATACGCAATCGATTAATTCTTCAACGGATTGTATTATTTTACAAAATCATGTGGAAATGTGGTCGATTTTATTGCTGTATCGATTAACATTTTCCCAATTCATATATCTATTTTTTTTGGCGAATTGACCTGCGAAGGTGACTATAAGAATCATTCATTAAAACAATGCACATATAGTGAAAAGTTCTGTTTTCGAAACATATTTCCAATGATACGAAGACATAACGGAGTGTTGATGGACGTGGGTAAAGTTAATTAATAAAAAATTACACATTTAAAAAAATATTTTGGCGATACAGAGAGTGTTAGTATATTCATTCACTTTCCATATAATCACTGCACAATTGAATAATATTACTTCAAATACTGAAAATTGAGCCAGTGACAGAGAATCTCTACAGGTATCTCGTTGAAAACTTGATTTGTGGTGTACATCATAAATCAAAATATATTGGACCAATCGCTTTCAAGGTTTGCACAGTTCTTCTACATATCCCCAGGTATTGATCAAAGCTTTTATTTTTCCTTCAAATTTAAATTTTTCGTAGCATTCTGCAGCTAAAAATGCAATTTTCGTTCAAAAAATAATAAAACTTATTTTGTGAACAAAGTTATGATCTTTAATAATGTTATGATATGAAGGAGAACTGTGCAAAATTTCAAACAATTTGGTTCAGTAGACTTAGAGTTATGCTGTACATCGCATTTATTCGAGGTGTCTCCTGAAGATTCACTGTAACACACCCAATTTTCAATATTTTGCGGTGAACATTTATGAAAATATTGCTTAAAAGCTGCATTATGGACTGAATAGACTAACACTCTCGGAATCGCCAAATTTTTTTTGAGTACGATATTTTTTTCAACAATAATCCTACCCCCTTGAGCAAGAACTGATTTCATCAGTAGGTGTCGACTAACGGGTAAAATTTGACAAAGATCGCCTACCTTGCCACCAAATATACGATTGGTCCCTTTTATGGGTCATCGTGAATTCGTCCTATATAACAGTGTTGCATTCTTTCAGCATTTTGCTTACACCCGAATTTTGATTGATATTGTAACGTTTTTACGTATTTTAGGGCAGAGCTGTTCGTCCATCATCCGGCAATGTTGATTTAACTTCAGATGAAGCGATCACCAGTGCAATTTTCAATTTAATTTTCGACAAATTATTGCAATTCATCAGTATTATGCTGTCTTTCGCGTAATAGATCTCTATCAAATAAATTCTTGCCATTCCATTTATGTGTTGGTAAACATATATGCAACAAAATTATAGATTTTTGAAGTAATTGAAAGATATTGCATCAGATTCCGAAACCAACAATCTTGTCCACCTTCTTGGTGGAAGAAATACTTATGCCAAATCCTATATAATATATGTAGCTAAAAAAAGTTCTTTAGTACCCACCCTCTCCTTTTCCTCGGCTTAGGTACTTCTCGCCCTCCACGTCGTGCACAAAAACCACCCCATGACCATCTCCTTAGTGGAAGAAATACTTATGTCAAAATTTAATTCATCGCTAATAATCACATTGAATGAATAGATAAGGTTTACTTCAGAACTTTCTTCTCCCCCCCCCTTTCATGGTCCCCTCCTATCAACCATTGACTCAGTGGGAGAAATACATATGTCAAATACTAATAAATTTGGAGATACAAATAATTTTTGCATAAAAAACACCCCCTGTCATGATGTGTCCCAGGATCAGATTGATGGGTCTAATCAAAAAACCAAAAATCTGCATGGAATGTATGAGGAAACGCTGCCAACAAATGGAACTGTGGAAAGTAAGATTCAAAAAGAAAGACAATGCGTAAATTTTTCTTGTGCAGAAGTCTTTAATTCAGGTCCAGTAGTAAGTCGAAGATAACGACGATAATGGTTTGCCACACACTCTACAGCGCTTGGTTCAGAAAAGAATACCTAAAAAGGTGTAAAAGACGGACACAGATTACACCTGTGAATTCATCACCATCTAGTTTCAGGTGGTGGTTCATCATTTTTTCGGGGGATAATATGGTGTTGTGGTGTATAGTGAAATGTATGAACGTGAATGCACTACCCTAATAATGTGTTGACTAAAAGCCATTGTTTTCACTGTACCAAAACAGTAGTTTAACAATAATTTATACTACAGTCTAATATGACATTACAATACAAAATCAATAAATTTTAACCTTTCTCCATAAAATTAAAAATTCACTTATTTTGTGAAAAAGGAGATGGCGGGGTTAGACGGGATTGGACGGTAGTACTTAACATTATAAAAACTGATATTTTTAATACATTCAAACATTTATTATATTGCTCATAGAAACAGCAACAGGAAATGTTGATTAACTATATAATTTATTGTTGGACAATAAAATTGATTGTTGCAAGAAATTCCAAATCCAAACTATTGATACATGGATGTGGATTTGACGCCCAATTTGGTAAGACGCAAACGTCACGTTCAAAAATGTTAGAACGTTCGACTGTTTAATCTACCTGTGATTATCACCTGTGTCAGGCCATGGTAAAGGTCGGAGGATCCTTTGGCTCGGTCTAAGCACAGACAAACAGACCTAACAGACTGATTTGAGAAGTACATCGACTATATTCAAAAGAGTGCATCTGAACATTACATTACAATACGCTACCTACTGTCGCTTCAGCTCATCGCATCGTGTAAAGCGATGCATTTAACCCATTATAACCCAGGGGTTTCAAAAAGTGAGCCAAATGCTGTGATATTTTCAATTCCACCAAAAAATGTATTAAATATTATGGGAAAAATAAAATCACCTCTTAAAATGGTTTTTTGAATGAAAATATCTCGTGCAAAAAATTTCGTGCGCTTAAATAAAAACAACAAATTTTAAGTTGTTTGACATATTTCTTCGGATTTTCTAATAGACAACACTTCTTTTACATCTGTGGGAACTTTTTGTCACATAATGGAATTATTAGCACGAATTCCAACAATAAAATTCAATTAAATGTATTGCTTACTTTTCAGCCGCCATTTGCCCCAACTATACACGGTTCGAAAATGTAAACAAAATTATAAAAAATGGCAGTTGTCTTGTTTCACAATGAAATATGAGGTGTAATGATCCTATTAGTGCAATAATAAAGCAGTTAGATGCCAAAATTCTGCAGTAAATGCGCGTTAAACGATGGATAGTTCTGCGTATGAAATTTCATACGCTAGGATATAATGGGTTAACAGGTGAAGCTCTAATAGAATTTCAAATTGTTTGAGTTAAAGGTGTTCACCATATTAAACTCTGGTTAGGAATTTTGCACTACCCCGCAGGACCATTGTTTGAAAGCAAGATTCCGTGTTGTCATTTGCCATACTGATAAATTGGAACCCAACTTATAATTTTAAACAGTAAGTGATAATTTGATTCCATCTTTGGAATTACCGTATCGATAACAAAATGTTGGATTAAATTGATACACTGTTTCAATTTGCCCCAGGGTACACACCTAATGTTTATTTCTTGAAGTAGATGTAGTTGTAGTTAGTATTCCATCTCCAGTGATACAACCGATTCTAATTGGAAATAGTTGTGTTATTGGCGCCGGAATACTACAAGTTAAGCTCAGCCGGAATGTTGGCTGGTTCTAATTCACATTCCGGCTTCAGTGACACATTCTGGTTAGAATCGTGACACATTCTGGTTAGAATCGTTTTTATAAATGGAGCCGGAATATGGACTAAAACCAGCCAGAATTCCGGCTCATTTCCGATTGAACTTTACTAGGTGTACGCAAAGTCCATATACCGATTACTGGAAGGCCGTTGGTCAATAGTATCGCCGGCTAGCGGCTAGTTGTTGCTTGCTAATGTCCGGAGAAACTATTGTTGGCTCAGCGCAGTTCACAGCTGTCACGAAAGAGATGACAATGCTCCTTTTGTTCACGAGCACTAAATGTGTTTGGTGAATATTGGTTTGGAGCTCCCCCTCAACGTCAATTTTGATAATTGTCTTTTAAGCACAAAGCTCGGATCTACATTGGGAACGTGCCATTTGAGCCAACCACTACTGATTCTAGTTCTAAGTTAGACGAGATGTGATGACTATATCAACGTACTACGTGTATCAACCACGGAAAACAACGCAGTTTACTTCAGCAAGTTAATATCATTATTGAAGCCACGCATAAAATGCTGCCAATTCATTTTTTTTTGTTTTATTGTATACTATTCTGCCCAACTTGTACAGTAATGTTTCCATTTCGAGTGGGTACAGTACAGCGTACCAAGTATTCCTGAATAAGCCCACTATTCTGCGATTCAAAATCGCCTTTGAACATTCTTAAAACGCAGATATATTTACCCAACTATACTCTCTGCAATATTACCCCTCTCCTAGGTTGACGGGTTTGACGGTATTGCAAACATCTTCAAGCATATTTGAGTAGACAACTGTTATAAGATGGTTATTGCATTACGCCTCGATAGTGGTGCATCGAGGAGACCGAGAGGGCTTATGGGCCTTTTTATGTTTTGTGTTATTTCATACTCAGCACCAGCCCAAACTAACAGTCAGCTAAGAGCCTGCGCACACTGGCGTGGCCGATTGGCATGTCGTCGTGGATTGACTTTTTCTGTCGGTTGTGTTTGCAGACGTTGTTCAACAGCTTAACGGCTGTTTTTTTAAGCACTGCTCGCAGTGGGAGTCATTGTGTGTAGATTTATCGGTCGACCTCGTCAACGTGCACAGGCGCATTAAAAAAAAATAACAGTTGGACCCTATTAGTTGTGTTGTGTTGTAATAATTGTAGTTGTTAGTACTAGTGTAAAATTGTTATGTGCTAGTCGTATGTCTATCTGTGTATGTGTTCGTCTGAGTATTTGTGACATATGGGTCAGGGAATGGATGCAGAACTGGCTTATATCATCCTTCTTGGGATCACTTTTTACCGGTGTTCAATTCGTGCATTCGATTCGATTCATTCGGATTGGATAAATGAAGGTGCGATTAATTTATCGACGCACGTCAATCATCCATTCCCGGTCAGCATAGCATGAGAAACTTCTAACGGAATTCAATTGTCGTCAATGGTAAATATATATCATTTTCTGGCATTTATACGATTCCAAGTAGTTTTATTGCATGTTACATGTGTGTTGTTCAATTGATACTCCACAATACTAACTCTTCTCCGTGGGCTTGGCGGTGGACTCCAGACTGCAAATTTTTATGCTTAGGAATTTGACCTTGGATTCTGTTGGTCCCTAGAATCTAATAGCAACACGGCGCGTGCTTCAGTTGGTGGATAGAAGCGAAGGGATACCCTGACGACTGGAAGATTGAATTATTTTTGCTATCTAATCAATTAGATCCAGACCGATGCAGTATCCTGTAGTTGATGGTTCATTACATATAATCTAAATTAAATATTCAACTTGCACAATGCATTAAAACTTAAGGCAATTAGCCAAAGTACTCGGATCATACCAATTTAAACCCAAATCTAAAGTAAACATCATTCAATTGCACAATGTATTGAATTTAAAATTTAAGTGAACTATCCAAAGTATTGGGATCATATCAAGTCAAATGTTCAAAATGTGCCTAGTAATTTTGAAGATCCATCATCCACGCGAACCAAACCGTCAAATAAAGTGGCTATGTTTCCAAATAAAAGCAACTTAGAATACGTCCCTCCCATTCTTTTCCTCTACTTAATTTGTCTGTTTTTGTTTTTCTTCTATTAGTTTGCTTTTCCACTACTCATGTAAACCAAAAAAATTAATCAATTTATACGCTTCTACTTAGTGTTTTTATTTTTTTTCTTTTGATTCGGCATGTCCTTTTTTCTTTTATCACTGTATCTTAATTTAGATTCATTATAACACTCACTAACACAATCAATTGCACATTCTGTCATATACACTCATAATATCTCATTCAAAACGTACAAACGCCGCTAGCCT
Organism: Topomyia yanbarensis; assembly: GCF_030247195.1. NCBI lineage: Eukaryota > Metazoa > Arthropoda > Insecta > Diptera > Culicidae > Topomyia > Topomyia yanbarensis. The sequence goes on from NC_080672.1 coordinate 230,538,171, forward strand.
TCGCGATAACACAAACCGGGTCACAAACACGAACGTGCAATTGTAATCATCCACAAATACTCGCGATCTCGCCAACAACCCACCGCTCGCGCGATCATGATTCGGTCACGTTAGGATGTCCCTGCCCTCGTTCTTAACAGCCTAGATTCATGTCTTCAATTGGACCAATAAAAAATGAGGCTCATATTCATTAGACAACACATTCCATGGAAACGTGACAGGGAACTCTAGTGTTATGGGGGAATTATCTTCTAGTACCTGACCCGTACACTTAAAAATAAGCTACAAACTCACGGTCCGCGCGATCATTCAAGAACACACGCGAATATGCATATGGCTACACAATTACAAAATCGAATTTAATCACGCGAAATCACATACGTTCTGGCATACGCGACTAACACGTGAACATACAAGCGCTTGAGCTTTTCGCGATCTTCCACGCACATCTACGGTTGGGGTCTCACAAACTTGATAAAACCACGGGATAAAATTAACTTTTTAACACTTATAAATTGGCATCACATAATCACAAAATACATACATTAGCTATTAAACCTTATGGAGAAACATATTGTATTTATTTCTGAACAGCCAACAGTAGTACTGTTCAATGCCCCTTTTCATCACATTCTGCAGCGTAATTATTCGTCAAGTATACATCAATCCATTAACCCTACCCCAACCCACACCCTGTTCCTCTCCCATGGCCTTTTTGTGGTCCGCATAGACTATTCTGCCATTACCCCTCCTATCATCGGCCTTGGACTGACTTGCGCTCTCATTGCCCCACCAAACGCTGCAAAATGAAAATGAAACTATACTCTCTACAATATTACCACAGATGACGGACATTTGGGCTAAAAATTTATGTAAAAATCTGTCTAAACATCTATTATCTGGGGTATAGCAGGATTCTCACATAGATTAAGGTGCAAATTTTCTCCCATCCGAATATATTTGACTGTAGCGTCCGAAGGACGTATGTCAGATGGCTTTCGCATAATTTAGTAAAACCCAGCTTTCTCTGGCTTTTCAATATAGTATTATCTCCTCTTCAAAGGCTTCGAAATACAAAAAAAACGAAAGTCTTCGAAACCGATCATTCGTAAAAACAGGTTCCACAAAACAATCGTTGAATGGCCGCAAAGCTTCTTCCACCGCAAGTCGCTTCGTAATATCTAGGATGAGATCTTCTTCATTGCACTCCTGATTCGGAACCGTCGTAGTATGTGCTTCAGACAATAACTGCCGGGCAAACATTAGTTCATAGAATTCTATGAATTCTCATAATTATTATTACATAGAAAATTTTAATATATTTGAACAAAAAATGTCTCATCGAATTCAATTATACAATGTTTATTGCTTCAATCGGCAAAATTAATGGTATGAAAATTTTTTGCATTCAAACAATAACTAACTTTTAATCTCAATAAACATTTCCAGTTTGAATAATTTTGCAATCATTTCAATAAAATAATTTTTGGAAAAGAGAACAATATTTGTTACTGAAATGATTTTATTGAATTCAATAAATAAATGTATTTTCTTTCTAGCTATATTTAATCCATATAATTAAAAAAGTAAGTTTATTGCATGATTGCAAAAAAATGTAACGTAACTATAATAACAACTACCGGTGTGAAAACAGATTATTATTTTGGCAACCTATTTACCAACGACCGGTGCGAAAGCGGGTGTCTAAATATATTATTATTAGCACCGGTGCTGATAGTCTAAGCGGATGGTTGTTGCTTTCAGGATTGTGCGTGCCTTGTCGTGTGTGGTCTTGGGTGTTCGTTGATTTGGGGGCGTTGTGGGAGAACGCGTGTTCGCCGGATGATGCCGGTCGGACTGGCATTTGTTTGGACTGAGCGGATTGATTTTTTCTGTTTGGTGTTTGTTGGATTGACTAAGGAACTTATTCGCAGGGTATTTGATGTAAGTGGGGAGTACGCATGGTCTTGAATGGAGTGATGACTGTTGAATCGTATGCGAGGGTTGAGAGTTGAATTCGTGAGAGGGATGAGGGTTCCTCATCGTTACAAATTTGCGGCAGTTATGCCTGCACGAAGAACAAATGTTTCACTGTCATGTTCATTGGTTTGCTTTTGGTCGGTGGGATTACGTTCATTTTAATAGTTGTTCTCATTACGTTGAGTGCTTCAATAAACTTTTGAGTGGTATATTACTAATAGACATGTTAAACATGTTTCATCATAAGTATGGTTGTGTTGAAGCTCGAATATTACCGCCAAAGGGAATTGATTTTGCCATATTGTGGTTTAGTATTGGTAAGTTAACTTCTTCTCATTCTTATAATCTTGTTCTAGTTGTTAGTATAAAAACACGCGCGCATCATCGGTTGTATGTTCGACATATAAAGTCGGCCGTTTTAGGTACTTAGGTAGTACAGCTTTTATACCATTCAAAATGCACTTCAGTAAGTACAACAACGCGCGCGAATAATGATAACAAATGAGTTTACATCTTATCACATTATTAATGGAGAATAAAACTAATGCATAACTATCATTTCATTTCTTATAATAATAAATACCAAAGTTTACACATGCCTCATAATATATGTATTAGGAACCCGTCAATGTATTAGCATTTTATTCGATAAATGTCTCGAGGCAGTAGGCAGCTTTTTATTATATCGTATTGTTCTTGGAATGTCGTGTTTCGTCGGACTACATAAAATCGTTGACAGTTGATTCAATTAAACATAAGCAACACTCCCGACAGTCGGCTGTCCGGAGTTGAAGTTGCATTTTTTACAAACCGGGTACTTCTGAATTAATTCAATAAACGATAAATCTACCATAAATTCTCGGCAGTCGGCTGCCCAGATCAAAAAGCACATGATAACAGTTTTGAGAATGACATAAATCGTATCACTTATCAAGGTGAATCCAGATTTTGTCTAACTCTATACCCCACCCTACTAACAAAAACACTTTCCCGTTGCAAACGTTGAGATGCAGAGGTATACACGGTCTCCATAACAACATTTATTATACTAACATTCCCTTCCTTTCCCGATGACTGTAAGGACGTGGCCGGCACCGTTATTGGCATTTCAAAGTATAGAACTCTCGAAACTTGCACATTGAGGATGGATAGCTACTCCCAGACCCCATTCGTTGATTCTCTGTGCAATTTCAATTGTTCTGGTCAATCACGGAGTAGCAACTACGAATTGTACGGTCATCATGCTCATGCTCATATCAAACGGGAAATTTGTTATTTAAAACCAAAATTTGTTCATTTTTACTATTTTTTTTTTCTGCGTGAACTAAGAATACCAAATCATGTGATGTAATGGCCGGAATATTAGAGAAGCAACCCCCCCCCCCTTTCTCCGTACTGCAAGTTGTTAACCCTCCGGAAGTTGCGCTTATGGCTCACTGAACGAGCAGCCGCTGGTGCCCTAAGACGATTTCGCTAGATTTTCAGAGTAGCGTGCACTCATAGCCGTAAGCACAAAGCCGTACTAACTGTTTTTAAACCGGACTAACTTTTAAACCGGCCTAAAATATTTGGTAAGCATTAATCAAACGATGCTGTCCGTTAGAAGTTTCTCATGCTATGCTGACCGGGAATGGATGATTGACGTGCGTCGGTAAAATTTGATTCGATCAGTTGGATACTCTCCCCTGCTGATAGTATTGAAACGCAAGAAAAACCAATAATGCTATTCAATTGAGCGATTTATATATATATATATATATATATATATATATATATATATATATATATATATATATATATATATATATATATATATATATATATATATATATATATATATATATATATATATATATATATATATATATATATATATATATATATATATATATATATATATATATATATATATATATATATATATATATATATATATATATATATATATATATATATATATTATATATATATATATATATATATATATATATATATATATATATATATATATATATATATATATATATATATATATATAATATATATATATATATATATATATATATATATATATATATATATATATAACCATTATTAAAGACCATAAATTTGGCATACGGAAGATACAGTATCCAAACATCTTCTCATGTGAATTTCAAAAATGATCCATCGAGACATTCGAGAGAAATGGCAATTTGAAGTTTTATGACACGTTTCATAAGGCTGCCTGCAAACACCGCGGGTTTGGTCCTGGATTTATAAACAAAGAAATATTTGTCTGCTTTTTTGGCGCTTCGCATTCGAAAGATATAGTAATCAAGTATATCCGCTGCAAGTTTGAAAATATTTCATTGACGGAATCGAAAATTATAACGATTTGAATGCGGTCAAATATATATATATATATATTATATTATATATATATATATATATATATATATATATATATATATATATATATATATATATATATATATATATATATATATATATATATATATATATATATAGATATATAAATTATATATATATAATATATATATATATATATATATATATATATATATATATATATATATATATATATATATATAATATATATATATATATAATCATTATTAACAAAAAATGACCATAAATTTGGCATACGGTATTCGGAAGATACAGTATCCAAACATCTTCTCAGTGAATTTCAAAATGATCCATCGAGACATTCGAGAGAAATGGCAATTTGAAGTTTTATGACACGTTTCATATGCTGCCAGCAAACACCCACGGGTTTGGTCCTAGATTTATAAACAAAGAAATATTTGTCTGCTTATTTGGCACTTCGCATTCGAAAGATATAGTAATCAAGTATATCCGCTGCAAGTTTGAAAATATTTCATTGACGGAATTGAAAGTTATGTTATAAACTTTTTACTCTCAAACCCAAGGAGGTAGCTGAGGACGAAACCAAACAGGCTTTCCTCCAGGGATTTTCTCTGCTTTACAGGGTCGGCTCTTAGCACTGATCAAAAGTCCAAAAACACTGATTTTTCACTTTTACTTAACTTTATTTGCTTACGGTGTGTGGTGTAGGTGTGTATGTTGGCCGGCCGGCACTGGGGAGGAAGTCGGGGACTCGTGCTGGGCGTACGCTGGGTGACGATCGTAGACTGCTGACGGGATGCGCGCGTAGTGACGGTCATATGCGATTTCTGATTCGCTCACTGGGTGGCGGTCGAAGACGGTTGTCGGTTTTCCGCGCTGGGCAGCAGTAGCATGCGGTTGCCGGATGGCTTGCAAGCTGCAGGAGGCAGAATTGCGGCTTTCTCGTCGAGCTTTTCCACGTGGCCGACGATTCCGGCAGAAATGTGGTCGTGGCGGGGATTTTGTTCACGAACTATGCTGCCTCGTGGTGACACGAACTATGATCCCAACGTCGCAGGGTATTTCCGGAGTTATCGGTGGGACTTGGCCACACAAACTTCCAGCCGAAACTTAATGGGTCCTGAGGTTAGCAATGGAGAAGGTATGAGGGTTTTTGTTGCCATTAGAATGTTGTTCCCAATTAGGTTACCTGACTCGAAATACTCCGAACTCGCAACTTCTTCTCCACTGCACTGTTAGCCACTCATGCAACGTGTGACTAGAAGTGGTAAAACTATCCGATCTCTAGCGTAACTGGCTCAAAAACTTCTCGTACTTCTGTAGTGCTTGGTGTCTCAAGTGGAAAAGACTGGCTTATACCTAATCCACTACTGGCAAACCCAATTTCATACCTCACCTCCCCCTTTTCCACCTCATTTTCCGCCTTCTTCGTCCCGCATTTCCTAATTCCATCCGTTAATTCCATATCCAATTCCTCCCGTTTCGATATTTTGGTATGTGTAGTGTGTTATGTGCGTTACATTTATATTTAAATTAATTATTTAAATTAACAGTTGGTAAAGGGAGTGGAATCAATATTTTCTTTTCTCAAGCTTAATTTAATGGTTGCATACAATTTTGCTTACAATTTAGATTCACAATTTCTCACAACAGATCAAGATGAACAGTACTATACAATACATACATATAATTTGCTTACTACCTATCGTTCGCTCGGAATCAGATCCTAGGGGAAAGCATCCCAAACGGTAACACTACCCCACACTCCCCGTAAAATAAATTGATTTATCAATTTATTTTTCAACGTTTCTTTTTTTATAATCTTCATCAATTTATTCACAGAAAAACACTGTACAACTGTGCTCCAGGGTTGAGTAGGCCTTTTGCCATATTCGTAATCCGAAAGAGTAAATATTCTGAGGCTAAGATAACTAAATGAATATTCTTGTCAAACCTTGGACAAGAAGCCATTTACTAGTGCCTTTACCCTATTCTCTCAGTAATCGGTCCATCTCTTCCTGAATCTCAACTTTATTGAGAGGGAGAATTTTAACCGAACGCTACTTATTTCTGTTTGAGCAGTACTTGATAAAGTGGATCTCAAGCAATCTATTGGTATGGTGACTGTAGTTGAAGAAAGGAGTGTTACTGGTGATCCTATTGTTGCATATCAGATCACAGCAACCAAAAAAAAGTGGAACTGTGATATCGTCGTTTCTGATACCATAGTAAAAATGAACGTTCTAAATTTTTCTGTACCCAAAGAAGTTTTCCATTTATCTTTTCGTTGCCCTTTACCGATTTTCCTCCAAATGCGCGTACTATGTGTCAGATAACGAGTGTCTATTTTTATAGTAGTGATTTATAGAACGATTACGATACTGCGGATTGTGAGACAAACAACTTTGATTAAAACTACTACATAGACCTGACAATCGAACACCAAGTAGACTGACCTTGAACTTTATCATACTCTTTAACCGTTTTTTTTTCACAAAATATCTTCAGAAAGAATTGGTGGAAATATGTGCACATTATACTTTCCGCTCGCATCAAATGGATTTTTATTTAATGAAATTTTACGAAAACGAGGCGATGAACATTAAACCTACAAATTAGAAAAAAAATACAAGTACAACATGCAATTAATGTACGTATTAATGTAATGGAATGTACGCTAAATTATACTAAGTATTTACATTTTGGGTTTTAGAGTTCTCTTATGGCGCGTTTCCTGGCCTAAGATCGCGGCTGAGATAATTCCTACATTTTTACCGGAACTGTCCATCAACTCATAGGAACTTGTTCCACGCCGGGCTATGACGGTACATGGAATGTACATGGGACCTAATTTGGCGTTAAATGCCTCTCCTGCGGACGACTGTGCGAAATTTCTCCGAAAAACTCTCTGACCTACCTCATAGACAGGAGCGGGTTTTCGGAATCGCAAATTGTAGCTCTTACTGCTCTTCTCGTGCGCTCGTTCGAGGTTTTTATAAACCGTATCAAAAATAACTCGATCTATTTTCAGTTTTTCATGCACTCTTTCTCTTTCAGAGCGATCCTCAATGTCTGCATCGAGCTTATGTTCGTCACCATCGGCAACTATCTCATGCCCGAAAAAAATCTTATAGGGTGTAAACCCTGTAGAAGAGTGCCTTGTGTTATTGATGGTGTACTCGATCTCAGAGATACGAGTATCCCATAGTCGTTGGTTGGACTTCACGTACGTCCGAATGCAAGCGTTTATGCTGCGGTTCAGTCTCTCAACTGGGTTCGCCTGACTGTGGTGGCGTGCATTAGCCCAGTGTTGTATGTGGTATCGATCGAGAAAGCTCTGGAAATCTTTGCTGAGAAAGCAACTGGCATTGTCCGTGATAATGATTTCAGGTACGGAATATCTACGGAACCAGTGTTGCTCAACAAACCGGATAACGACATCGGAGGCTATCTTCTTGACGGGGAACAATATTGTCCATTTGGAAAACATGTCCAACAATAGCAGAAGATGTGTGTCTCCAGACTTGCTTCGAGGCAAGGACTGAATAAAGTCCATCGAAAGTATCTGGAAAGGTTTTGTGGTCGAACGCTGTTTTCCCATTTCGGGGTGCTGTGACACGTTTGAGGGTTTGACTTCTTTACACTGCTGACAGCTCTGAACGTATTTCTTTGCAGAAGATGCCATATTTGGCCAGAAATACCGCTGTCGCAATTTGTCCATCAGTTTTTCGTACCCAATATGGAAAGCGTTGTCATGCTCTTTTTGGAGAATATCTCTCCGAAGGGCTTCAGGTACGCAAAGTTTCCATTCGTACCGATAATCGCAAACCTCGGTTTTCGTCGGTACAAATTTATACAATTTGCCGGTCTCTAGTCGGAAATCTAAATTTTCTTCGGGATTTGATTGAACTCTTTGCAGTAATTCTTGGTACCAGTCGTTATCTGTGATCTCAAGCTCCTCGACAGCTCGCGAGAGGGCATCCGGGATGATATTGTCCCTACCTCTTCTATGCTTGATGTCAAAGTCATACCCTTGGAGTTCAATACTCCATCTGCTGAGTCGAGACGAGGTTTTCCATCTCCCGTTCATTATATACGTAAGAGCTGAAGCATCGGTCATTACGATAAAATGCATCCCTTCGATACAGGGACGAAATTTTTCGTTTGCCGAGAGCACTGCTAGTCCCTCTTTCTCCGTAGCAGCGTACGACTGCTGAGCCGGAGTCAATTTTTGCGAAAAGTACGCAATTACTTTCTCACCGTCTTCGTGCTCTTGCGTTAACACCGCGGCTATCGCATTGTCGCTAGCATCTGTCTGTATGTGAAAGGGCAAACCGAAATTCGGATTACTCAAAATCGGAGCTGATATCAGACTCTCCTTCAGACGAACAAATGCCTGTTCGGCATCGTCGTTCCAAACCAAGCATTTAGGTTTCTTTTTGAGTAAGTTGGTAAGAGGCGCACTAATCTCACTAAAACAGGCAATAAATCGTCTGTAATAGTTGGCCATGCCAAGAAATCGACGCAAGGCACGAATCGAGTTAGGCCGTTCGTAGTTTAGAATGGCGTCGATCCTCTCTGGGTTCGGACGAATGCCTTCTGGTGTCAGTAAGTAACCCAGATAAGGTAGATAAGGTAGTTCAGTTACGCAAAATTTGGATTTTTGAAGGTTGATCGATAGATTTACGACTCTTAGCCGCTTAGCGACTTCACGCAAACTGATAAGATGGGCCTCGAATGTGTCGCTTACCACGACGATATCGTCAAGGTAAACGAACACATTCGGTTCCAATTCACCATAGCCTAGAACCTCATCCATAAGCCGCGACAGACTTGCTGGACTATTCACAAGGCCAAAAGGCAATCTGGTAAATTGGAACAATCCTCTCCCCAACACCGAGAATGCCGTATACTTGCGCGAGTTGATGTCAAGGGGGATTTGCAGAAAGGCTTTAGTCAAATCTATGGTAGTCATATATTTACTTGCCCCTAGTCGACTCAGTATACGGTCTTGGTGAGGAAGAGGATAGGCATCCCTTTGTGTTCGTTCATTTAGACGACGTGCATCTAGGCATAATCTAACCTCCCCAGAAGATTTCACAACTGGGACAGTACTGAGAGACCAGTCACTATTGCTTTTCTCGATCACCTTCTGTGTTAAGAGTTGATCGATTTCTTGACTGATTCTCCTCTGCATTTCCAGAGAGGTTGGGTAGGGATTAATTCGAATTGGGGGTTATCCCCTAGACTCCTCTTTGATCTCAATTTTATGGGTGATCAATGGTGTGACGTCAAGGGTCTCACCATCGATCGCCACTTTAAAAAGTTTTTTCACATTCTCCAGTTGAGTTGCTTGCTCTTCCGTGAGATCGTGCGTAGCCTCTTCATTGCAGGTAACTTCGGCGTTCTCCACGTCATCAATTCCAATGATCCCTTCCTCTCTGAGTAAAGCCGGCCGAATGTTAAATACTCTCCAGAAATCTTCGAAGCCCAAAATGAGTCTCCTTCGAAGTTCTGGAGCCACTAGTGTGGGTATGATTCGAGTTTGATTATTGAAGTTAATTGGTAAATAGACAAGACCTTTTACGGGAACACTATTTCCCTCCGCTGTTTTAACGGAGGTAGGGGTAGGATAAATCTTTAGATTCAACGCATTAATCAACTTTTCTGAACCGATGCCCAAAACTGACCGCTGGGCACCACTGTCCAAAAGCCCAAGTATTTCTATTCCCAGCACATTTACTTTAGCAAAAGGTCTGCCGTCTCCATGAACATGGACGAAAATTTCATCCACTTCAGGTTTAGTATCATAATCGGTAACTGATAGTGGCTCATAGCCATAAGAAGTTAATTCATTGGTAATTTCATCAAGCGTGGGAGGGTTTATGAAATTCGAACCAGCTTGCCCCCTCAAGCTGATCCTTTGGTGTTTTTTTGACAAACTGGACATGTACTGGTGTAAACGTCCAAAAATCCACAAATATGGCAAAATTTGCGCTTAGGAACAGAACATTCAACATAGTGATGTCCGTGGGTACGATAATTGTAGCATGTTCCTATCGGCGGTCTTCGGTATTCGTTTGCTAAAGCGTGCATCGTACCATGTGACGACCCCTCCATTGGCTGTATTTTCTGATCTACCTCTCGTTTCCCACTTTCATTCCTATCGTTTCTGGCTGACTGTCCCTTTTGCTCTCCCTTCTCCTCTCCCGAAACTTTTGGCTTTACATGGTTTTTATTAGTGAAAACTCGTGTATTATTCCCAGGATTACTAGCATTGTCTTTTGCCTTGCATTGGATCGCGAAATTTAACAGTTAAGGCCCCCGTCGGGCAATCCGCCATTTTTCGTGTTTTTTTGCGGTTTTTTATTTTATTTTCAAAGAAGACGACAAAATATGGAAAAAAGAAAAAAATCACGACCTAGATAATTGTTTTTACTATGAATTGGCCGAAATGGAAAATTCAAAATTTTCCAACTCGGAAAACTGTGTGCTTTTTCCGGTTGAAAAAGCACACAGTTTTTGCAATCATGTGTTTAAAATTTTGATTTTTCCAATACAACATAGCTAAACAATTTTTCTAGGACGTGATTTTCTCCGATTTTCCATATTTTCCGCTTTTCATTGAAAAATTTCCATTTTACTAGAAGCAGTTTTTCCACCCGCACAGACACAACTAAAGTAAAATTTGTATGTATAGGTGCGCAAAAGTGGAGCAATATTTTTAACCTGCTGTTTCTTCGATATTTCCTACAAAACTACCCAAGTGTTGCATATGTACGGATTCGTTAGAAACCAAGGAATCTGATGGTACAAAGAAAAACTCGTTTTGGAAAACTTCATAACAGCGTTTTTCAATTTTCCTCGCGATACGTAGTGTACCGTCGCACGCGAAACAGCGTGGAAAGATACGAAAAGAAAAACAAGTGTACTAAAAGTTATCCTTGGGTTGATGCAGATGGCGAGCTTTCGTAGAAGCTCGAAATATCGAAAGCTTTTAGCACAACTGTTTGTGAGTAATTCTGAATGTAGAAATAGTTGAAAATGATTTCAAATAAATTTCTCCATTGAAACTTGATGATTTTCGATTCTCTTGGGAGATCTATGATATTTTATTATTTTACGAGACTGAAACAAACAGCGATGCTATTTTATCTTTATACGCCAAATAATGGAAAAACATTTTCGATGTCGAATTTGCATGTTGATATTTGATGATTTTGAAACTAATGATCGTTTGAAACCAATGGTTTTGTGTTGAATTGATAACACATATTTAAAAACATCTTTGGCTTTATTCCAAACAATAATGGAGGCTTGCCAAATTGAAAATTATTTAGAAGTTCCATCAATTATCACATGTCACAATTTTTTGTAAGATTGGTTTTATTTCTCAGAAACCGATTTCCACACAGCATTGATGAAAACCTGATGAAATTTATAACAGTTGAAGCAAATATTTTCGACATTCCACAAATACCAACGAATTTTTGGGATCCCTATAATTAATTTTCATACTGGATTTGACTGCTTTGAAACATTTTTGAACACAGATGTTGTTTCGTGTTTACAGAAATCTTAGCAAAGTTTCCTCAGATTCTCATGGAATAATTATCATACTGATACTTGGATTTAAAAAAATTTAAATGACGCATTTTGCGAGACTGTAAACCAAAATAATATATTTGTTTTGATAATAGGGTAGACGAGCCCTTATTCATCTCATTAGTCAGGATATCACACTATTTCATTGATAACTCGACATAAAGTTAGTGGATTCCGCTTAAATAGGTATCATCATCTTTGCTTCGTTCCTAAGAAGCAGTACAGTTTAAAAAAAATTCCTGGGAAGTGTAAAACACTCGCGTTTGAGCGAAGCGAAAAGTCGAGCACAACGTACCCTTATTCATCCTACCATTTGAGCTAATGCGTTGAATAGAGATAGCAGATACTGCTCTAACTAATGTGTTCAAATGGGTGAGATGAATAGAGGTGCTAAGATGAATTAGGGAGCAGTTACCCTATTTCTTTTTCTTTTGTTTTATTGAGATTCGAGAGTAGGTATCACGAAAATCACGCTGAAAGCAACAACTTTTTTTTTGTTTCCATAGCGTTATTACACCATGAAAATTTGAGTTTTTCAGGAAGTATATTTTATAACGGCCGTATCGTATTTCATTTATGAATCAATCAATAGTCCCGACCAGGACGATTGAAAATGAATCACTTGATAATATTTTATCGCTTTATTGAATATTAAAGTTCATTGAAATAAGGAAATAATAATTAGATCAATTTCATTTTTTCCTACTACGCTGATTCCTACTACGTGGATTCGTATTGTGCGGTACCCACCTAATAGGAATCACTTAGCTTAGCTTAGCACATTTAGCACCATACTTTATTTGGTAAAGTTGTTTTGTGTTTGCTTAGACCTACAATTTAGAGCAATTGGATATCCAATTAATTGATAACTGCAGCGCCAGGGGTGCTATACAATTGAGTAAATAAATCTAACCTCTCGTAAACGCAACTATCATTGAATAAGTTTAACGTGAGCGTACCAGCTTTCAGCACAATGTGGAATTTAGTATGTCACAAACGTCTAATAACTTAGAGGAGATGGTGTTCTCGGAAAAAATTTAGAGAAGGTTAAGAGCTACGCGATTATGGACAAAACTAATTGAAATAGATAGACCAGGCAGCACTAGTGAGCATGAATTATTTTTCAATTTCTGAATCTCGAGAACATTATTTAGAAGTGTGATGTCTTCGGCAATATTCATCAGCGAGTCGAGTGCTACCCGACGGCGAATAGATAATTACAGAATTCGCCCATCAGGCAGCGCTAGGGAGACTAAAACTTCCAATTCGTGTTAGGTAAAGTTTTTTAATTTAGGAAAATGACGTTTACTGTAATGTAATCTACGTCACAATTGAAGTTTTATAGCACGCAACAAGTGCAATCTAGGTTGCATGAGTGGCTATAAAACCACCATAAAGCCTAAATTGTTACTGGGGCAAGGACTATTTAATGATGTAATGATTAAATTGGATATCACCCTCAAGGCGGCGCTAGTGAGCACACACTTTTTTATTTCAATATCCCAAAATAGGAAGGTGGGAAAAAATTTAGGAGGACTATCAAATTGATTTTTATTGTAAGAATTAATTTTCCTTAGAAAACCTTACAGAATGATTCTGTTTCACTATACTGCATCAAACAAAAATTTAAAAATGTATCGTCATGTGTTTTTAAGTAATTTCCATGATCATTAGTGGAAATTGGTGGATTGGAAAAAAAATTGGGAGGACGATAAAATTGATTTTTATAGAAAGAAATATTTTTGTTTACGAAACCTTGCCGGATGATTTTGTTTGCCTATCCTGTATCCATCAGAAGAAGAAAATTTTATTGCCTTGTGTTTTCAAGAAATTTCCATGATCAGTAGTGGAAATTGGTGGGTTGGAAAAATTGAGAGGACAATAAAATTGATTTCTCTTAAAACAATTGTTGTTGCTTAGGAAACCTTGCCGGATGATTTTGTTTGCCTATCCTATATCCATCAGAAGAAGAAAATTTTATTGCCTTGTGTTTTCAAGAAATTTCCATGATCACCAGTGGAAATTGGTGGGTTGGAAAAAAATGGGAGCACGATCAAATTGATTTTTATAGAAAGAATCCTTGCAGAATGATTCTGTTTCCCTATCCTGCATCCACCAGAAGAAGAAAATTTTATTGCCATGTGTTTTCAAGAAATTTCCATGATCAGTAGTGGAAATTGGTGGGTTGGAAAAATTGAGAGGACAATAAAATTGATTTCTCTTAAAACAATTGTTGTTGCTTAGGAAACCTTGCCGGATGATTTTGTTTGCCTATCTTGTATCCATCAGAAGAAGAAAATTTTATTGCCTTGTGTTTTCAAGAAATTTCCATGATCACCAGTAGAAATTGGTGGGTTGGAAAAAAATGGGAGCACGATCAAATTGATTTTTATAGAAAGAATCCTTGCAGAATGATTCTGTTTCCCTATCCTGCATCCACCAGAAGAAGAAAATTTCCATGATCAGTAGTGGAAATTGGTGGGTTGGAAAAATTGAGAGGACAATAAAATTGATTTCTCTTAAAACAATTGTTGTTGCTTAGGAAACCTTGCCGGATGATTTTGTTTGCCTATCTTGTATCCATCAGAAGAAGAAAATTTTATTGCCTTGTGTTTTCAAGAAATTTCCATGATCAGTAGTGGAAATTGGTGAATTAGAAAAATTGAGAGGATTATAAAATTGATTTCTATTGAAACAATTGTTTTTGCTTAGGAAACCTTGCCGGATGATTTTGTTTGCCTATCTTGTATCCATCAGAAGAAGAAAATTTTATCGCCATGTGTTTTCAAGTAATTTCCATGATCAGTAGTGGAAATTGGTGGGTTGGAAAAAAAATGGGAGGACGATCAAATTGATTTTTATAGAAAGAAATATTTTTGTTTACGAAACCTTGCATAATGATTCTGTTACCCTGTACTGCAAGGTGAGAAATGTATCACCATGTGCATGTGTTTTAAAGAAATTTTCATGACAAGTCAAAGACAAGACAAAGACAAGACAAAGACAAGACAAAGACAAGACAAAGACAAGACAAAGACAAGACAAAGACAAGACAAGACAAGACAAGACAAAGACAAGACAAAGACAAGACAAAGACAAGACAAAGACAAGACAAAGACAAGACAAAGACAAGACAAAGACAAGACAAAGACAAGACAAAGACAAGACAAAGACAAGACAAAGACAAGACAAAGACAAGACAAAGACAAGACAAAGACAAGACAAAGACAAGACAAAGACAAGACAAAGACAAGACAAAGACAAGACAAAGACAAGACAAAGACAAGACAAAGACAAGACAAAGACAAGACAAAGACAAGACAAAGACAAGACAAAGACAAGACAAAGACAAGACAAAGACAAGACAAAGACAAGACAAAGACAAGACAAAGACAAGACAAAGACAAGACAAAGACAAGACAAAGACAAGACAAAGACAAGACAAAGACAAGACAAAGACAAGACAAAGACAAGACAAAGACAAGACAAAGACAAGACAAAGACAAGACAAAGACAAGACAAAGACAAGACAAAGACAAGACAAAGACAAGACAAAGACAAGACAAAGACAAGACAAAGACAAGACAAAGACAAGACAAAGACAAGACAAAGACAAGACAAAGACAAGACAAAGACAAGACAAAGACAAGACAAAGACAAGACAAAGACAAGACAAAGACAAGACAAAGACAAGACAAAGACAAGACAAAGACAAGACAAAGACAAGACAAAGACAAGACAAAGACAAGACAAAGACAAGACAAAGACAAGACAAGACAAAGACAAGACAAAGACAAGACAAAGACAAGACAAAGACAAGACAAAGACAAGACAAAGACAAGACAAAGACAAGACAAAGACAAGACAAAGACAAGACAAAGACAAGACAAAGACAAGACAAAGACAAGACAAAGACAAGACAAAGACAAGACAAAGACAAGACAAAGACAAGACAAAGACAAGACAAAGACAAGACAAAGACAAGACAAAGACAAGACAAAGACAAGACAAAGACAAGACAAAGACAAGACAAAGACAAGACAAAGACAAGACAAAGACAAGACAAAGACAAGACAAAGACAAGACAAAGACAAGACAAAGACAAGACAAAGACAAGACAAAGACAAGACAAAGACAAGACAAAGACAAGACAAAGACAAGACAAAGACAAGACAAAGACAAGACAAAGACAAGACAAAGACAAGACAAAGACAAGACAAAGACAAGACAAAGACAAGACAAAGACAAGACAAAGACAAGACAAAGACAAGACAAAGACAAGACAAAGACAAGACAAAGACAAGACAAAGACAAGACAAAGACAAGACAAAGACAAGACAAAGACAAGACAAAGACAAGACAAAGACAAGACAAAGACAAGACAAAGACAAGACAAAGACAAGACAAAGACAAGACAAAGACAAGACAAAGACAAGACAAAGACAAGACAAAGACAAGACAAAGACAAGACAAAGACAAGACAAAGACAAGACAAAGACAAGACAAAGACAAGACAAAGACAAGACAAAGACAAGACAAAGACAAGACAAAGACAAGACAAAGACAAGACAAAGACAAGACAAAGACAAGACAAAGACAAGACAAAGACAAGACAAAGACAAGACAAAGACAAGACAAAGACAAGACAAAGACAAGACAAAGACAAGACAAAGACAAGACAAAGACAAGACAAAGACAAGACAAAGACAAGACAAAGACAAGACAAAGACAAGACAAAGACAAGACAAAGACAAGACAAAGACAAGACAAAGACAAGACAAAGACAAGACAAAGACAAGACAAAGACAAGACAAAGACAAGACAAAGACAAGACAAAGACAAGACAAAGACAAGACAAAGACAAGACAAAGACAAGACAAAGACAAGACAAAGACAAGACAAAGACAAGACAAAGACAAGACAAAGACAAGACAAAGACAAGACAAAGACAAGACAAAGACAAGACAAAGACAAGACAAAGACAAGACAAAGACAAGACAAAGACAAGACAAGACAAGACAAAGACAAGACAAAGACAAGACAAAGACAAGACAAAGACAAGACAAAGACAAGACAAAGACAAGACAAAGACAAGACAAAGACAAGACAAAGACAAGACAAAGACAAGACAAAGACAAGACAAAGACAAGACAAAGACAAGACAAAGACAAGACAAAGACAAGACAAAGACAAGACAAAGACAAGACAAAGACAAGACAAAGACAAGACAAAGACAAGACAAAGACAAGACAAAGACAAGACAAAGACAAGACAAAGACAAGACAAAGACAAGACAAAGACAAGACAAAGACAAGACAAAGACAAGACAAAGACAAGACAAAGACAAGACAAAGACAAGACAAAGACAAGACAAAGACAAGACAAAGACAAGACAAAGACAAGACAAAGACAAGACAAAGACAAGACAAAGACAAGACAAAGACAAGACAAAGACAAGACAAAGACAAGACAAAGACAAGACAAAGACAAGACAAAGACAAGACAAAGACAAGACAAAGACAAGACAAAGACAAGACAAAGACAAGACAAAGACAAGACAAAGACAAGACAAAGACAAGACAAAGACAAGACAAAGACAAGACAAAGACAAGACAAAGACAAGACAAAGACAAGACAAAGACAAGACAAAGACAAGACAAAGACAAGACAAAGACAAGACAAAGACAAGACAAAGACAAGACAAAGACAAGACAAAGACAAGACAAAGACAAGACAAAGACAAGACAAAGACAAGACAAAGACAAGACAAAGACAAGACAAAGACAAGACAAAGACAAGACAAAGACAAGACAAAGACAAGACAAAGACAAGACAAAGACAAGACAAAGACAAGACAAAGACAAGACAAAGACAAGACAAAGACAAGACAAAGACAAGACAAAGACAAGACAAAGACAAGACAAAGACAAGACAAAGACAAGACAAAGACAAGACAAAGACAAGACAAAGACAAGACAAAGACAAGACAAAGACAAGACAAAGACAAGACAAAGACAAGACAAAGACAAGACAAAGACAAGACAAAGACAAGACAAAGACAAGACAAAGACAAGACAAAGACAAGACAAAGACAAGACAAAGACAAGACAAAGACAAGACAAAGACAAGACAAAGACAAGACAAAGACAAGACAAAGACAAGACAAAGACAAGACAAAGACAAGACAAAGACAAGACAAAGACAAGACAAAGACAAGACAAAGACAAGACAAAGACAAGACAAAGACAAGACAAAGACAAGACAAAGACAAGACAAAGACAAGACAAAGACAAGACAAAGACAAGACAAAGACAAGACAAAGACAAGACAAAGACAAGACAAAGACAAGACAAAGACAAGACAAAGACAAGACAAAGACAAGACAAAGACAAGACAAAGACAAGACAAAGACAAGACAAAGACAAGACAAAGACAAGACAAAGACAAGACAAAGACAAGACAAAGACAAGACAAAGACAAGACAAAGACAAGACAAAGACAAGACAAAGACAAGACAAAGACAAGACAAAGACAAGACAAAGACAAGACAAAGACAAGACAAAGACAAGACAAAGACAAGACAAAGACAAGACAAAGACAAGACAAAGACAAGACAAAGACAAGACAAAGACAAGACAAAGACAAGACAAAGACAAGACAAAGACAAGACAAAGACAAGACAAAGACAAGACAAAGACAAGACAAAGACAAGACAAAGACAAGACAAAGACAAGACAAAGACAAGACAAAGACAAGACAAAGACAAGACAAAGACAAGACAAAGACAAGACAAAGACAAGACAAAGACAAGACAAAGACAAGACAAAGACAAGACAAAGACAAGACAAAGACAAGACAAAGACAAGACAAAGACAAGACAAAGACAAGACAAAGACAAGACAAAGACAAGACAAAGACAAGACAAAGACAAGACAAAGACAAGACAAAGACAAGACAAAGACAAGACAAAGACAAGACAAAGACAAGACAAAGACAAGACAAAGACAAGACAAAGACAAGACAAAGACAAGACAAAGACAAGACAAAGACAAGACAAAGACAAGACAAAGACAAGACAAAGACAAGACAAAGACAAGACAAAGACAAGACAAAGACAAGACAAAGACAAGACAAAGACAAGACAAAGACAAGACAAAGACAAGACAAAGACAAGACAAAGACAAGACAAAGACAAGACAAAGACAAGACAAAGACAAGACAAAGACAAGACAAAGACAAGACAAAGACAAGACAAAGACAAGACAAAGACAAGACAAAGACAAGACAAAGACAAGACAAAGACAAGACAAAGACAAGACAAAGACAAGACAAAGACAAGACAAAGACAAGACAAAGACAAGACAAAGACAAGACAAAGACAAGACAAAGACAAGACAAAGACAAGACAAAGACAAGACAAAGACAAGACAAAGACAAGACAAAGACAAGACAAAGACAAGACAAAGACAAGACAAAGACAAGACAAAGACAAGACAAAGACAAGACAAAGACAAGACAAAGACAAGACAAAGACAAGACAAAGACAAGACAAAGACAAGACAAAGACAAGACAAAGACAAGACAAAGACAAGACAAAGACAAGACAAAGACAAGACAAAGACAAGACAAAGACAAGACAAAGACAAGACAAAGACAAGACAAAGACAAGACAAAGACAAGACAAAGACAAGACAAAGACAAGACAAAGACAAGACAAAGACAAGACAAAGACAAGACAAAGACAAGACAAAGACAAGACAAAGACAAGACAAAGACAAGACAAAGACAAGACAAAGACAAGACAAAGACAAGACAAAGACAAGACAAAGACAAGACAAAGACAAGACAAAGACAAGACAAAGACAAGACAAAGACAAGACAAAGACAAGACAAAGACAAGACAAAGACAAGACAAAGACAAGACAAAGACAAGACAAAGACAAGACAAAGACAAGACAAAGACAAGACAAAGACAAGACAAAGACAAGACAAAGACAAGACAAAGACAAGACAAAGACAAGACAAAGACAAGACAAAGACAAGACAAAGACAAGACAAAGACAAGACAAAGACAAGACAAAGACAAGACAAAGACAAGACAAAGACAAGACAAAGACAAGACAAAGACAAGACAAAGACAAGACAAAGACAAGACAAAGACAAGACAAAGACAAGACAAAGACAAGACAAAGACAAGACAAAGACAAGACAAAGACAAGACAAAGACAAGACAAAGACAAGACAAAGACAAGACAAAGACAAGACAAAGACAAGACAAAGACAAGACAAAGACAAGACAAAGACAAGACAAAGACAAGACAAAGACAAGACAAAGACAAGACAAAGACAAGACAAAGACAAGACAAAGACAAGACAAAGACAAGACAAAGACAAGACAAAGACAAGACAAAGACAAGACAAAGACAAGACAAAGACAAGACAAAGACAAGACAAAGACAAGACAAAGACAAGACAAAGACAAGACAAAGACAAGACAAAGACAAGACAAAGACAAGACAAAGACAAGACAAAGACAAGACAAAGACAAGACAAAGACAAGACAAAGACAAGACAAAGACAAGACAAAGACAAGACAAAGACAAGACAAAGACAAGACAAAGACAAGACAAAGACAAGACAAAGACAAGACAAAGACAAGACAAAGACAAGACAAAGACAAGACAAAGACAAGACAAAGACAAGACAAAGACAAGACAAAGACAAGACAAAGACAAGACAAAGACAAGACAAAGACAAGACAAAGACAAGACAAAGACAAGACAAAGACAAGACAAAGACAAGACAAAGACAAGACAAAGACAAGACAAAGACAAGACAAAGACAAGACAAAGACAAGACAAAGACAAGACAAAGACAAGACAAAGACAAGACAAAGACAAGACAAAGACAAGACAAAGACAAGACAAAGACAAGACAAAGACAAGACAAAGACAAGACAAAGACAAGACAAAGACAAGACAAAGACAAGACAAAGACAAGACAAAGACAAGACAAAGACAAGACAAAGACAAGACAAAGACAAGACAAAGACAAGACAAAGACAAGACAAAGACAAGACAAAGACAAGACAAAGACAAGACAAAGACAAGACAAAGACAAGACAAAGACAAGACAAAGACAAGACAAAGACAAGACAAAGACAAGACAAAGACAAGACAAAGACAAGACAAAGACAAGACAAAGACAAGACAAAGACAAGACAAAGACAAGACAAAGACAAGACAAAGACAAGACAAAGACAAGACAAAGACAAGACAAAGACAAGACAAAGACAAGACAAAGACAAGACAAAGACAAGACAAAGACAAGACAAAGACAAGACAAAGACAAGACAAAGACAAGACAAAGACAAGACAAAGACAAGACAAAGACAAGACAAAGACAAGACAAAGACAAGACAAAGACAAGACAAAGACAAGACAAAGACAAGACAAAGACAAGACAAAGACAAGACAAAGACAAGACAAAGACAAGACAAAGACAAGACAAAGACAAGACAAAGACAAGACAAAGACAAGACAAAGACAAGACAAAGACAAGACAAAGACAAGACAAAGACAAGACAAAGACAAGACAAAGACAAGACAAAGACAAGACAAAGACAAGACAAAGACAAGACAAAGACAAGACAAAGACAAGACAAAGACAAGACAAAGACAAGACAAAGACAAGACAAAGACAAGACAAAGACAAGACAAAGACAAGACAAAGACAAGACAAAGACAAGACAAAGACAAGACAAAGACAAGACAAAGACAAGACAAAGACAAGACAAAGACAAGACAAAGACAAGACAAAGACAAGACAAAGACAAGACAAAGACAAGACAAAGACAAGACAAAGACAAGACAAAGACAAGACAAAGACAAGACAAAGACAAGACAAAGACAAGACAAAGACAAGACAAAGACAAGACAAAGACAAGACAAAGACAAGACAAAGACAAGACAAAGACAAGACAAAGACAAGACAAAGACAAGACAAAGACAAGACAAAGACAAGACAAAGACAAGACAAAGACAAGACAAAGACAAGACAAAGACAAGACAAAGACAAGACAAAGACAAGACAAAGACAAGACAAAGACAAGACAAAGACAAGACAAAGACAAGACAAAGACAAGACAAAGACAAGACAAAGACAAGACAAAGACAAGACAAAGACAAGACAAAGACAAGACAAAGACAAGACAAAGACAAGACAAAGACAAGACAAAGACAAGACAAAGACAAGACAAAGACAAGACAAAGACAAGACAAAGACAAGACAAAGACAAGACAAAGACAAGACAAAGACAAGACAAAGACAAGACAAAGACAAGACAAAGACAAGACAAAGACAAGACAAAGACAAGACAAAGACAAGACAAAGACAAGACAAAGACAAGACAAAGACAAGACAAAGACAAGACAAAGACAAGACAAAGACAAGACAAAGACAAGACAAAGACAAGACAAAGACAAGACAAAGACAAGACAAAGACAAGACAAAGACAAGACAAAGACAAGACAAAGACAAGACAAAGACAAGACAAAGACAAGACAAAGACAAGACAAAGACAAGACAAAGACAAGACAAAGACAAGACAAAGACAAGACAAAGACAAGACAAAGACAAGACAAAGACAAGACAAAGACAAGACAAAGACAAGACAAAGACAAGACAAAGACAAGACAAAGACAAGACAAAGACAAGACAAAGACAAGACAAAGACAAGACAAAGACAAGACAAAGACAAGACAAAGACAAGACAAAGACAAGACAAAGACAAGACAAAGACAAGACAAAAAGACAAGACAAAGACAAGACAAAGACAAGACAAAGACAAGACAAAGACAAGACAAAGACAAGACAAAGACAAGACAAAGACAAGACAAAGACAAGACAAAGACAAGACAAAGACAAGACAAAGACAAGACAAAGACAAGACAAAGACAAGACAAAGACAAGACAAAGACAAGACAAAGACAAGACAAAGACAAGACAAAGACAAGACAAAGACAAGACAAAGACAAGACAAAGACAAGACAAAGACAAGACAAAGACAAGACAAAGACAAGACAAAGACAAGACAAAGACAAGACAAAGACAAGACAAAGACAAGACAAAGACAAGACAAAGACAAGACAAAGACAAGACAAAGACAAGACAAAGACAAGACAAAGACAAGACAAAGACAAGACAAAGACAAGACAAAGACAAGACAAAGACAAGACAAAGACAAGACAAAGACAAGACAAAGACAAGACAAAGACAAGACAAAGACAAGACAAAGACAAGACAAAGACAAGACAAAGACAAGACAAAGACAAGACAAAGACAAGACAAAGACAAGACAAAGACAAGACAAAGACAAGACAAAGACAAGACAAAGACAAGACAAAGACAAGACAAAGACAAGACAAAGACAAGACAAAGACAAGACAAAGACAAGACAAAGACAAGACAAAGACAAGACAAAGACAAGACAAAGACAAGACAAAGACAAGACAAAGACAAGACAAAGACAAGACAAAGACAAGACAAAGACAAGACAAAGACAAGACAAAGACAAGACAAAGACAAGACAAAGACAAGACAAAGACAAGACAAAGACAAGACAAAGACAAGACAAAGACAAGACAAAGACAAGACAAAGACAAGACAAAGACAAGACAAAGACAAGACAAAGACAAGACAAAGACAAGACAAAGACAAGACAAAGACAAGACAAAGACAAGACAAAGACAAGACAAAGACAAGACAAAGACAAGACAAAGACAAGACAAAGACAAGACAAAGACAAGACAAAGACAAGACAAAGACAAGACAAAGACAAGACAAAGACAAGACAAAGACAAGACAAAGACAAGACAAAGACAAGACAAAGACAAGACAAAGACAAGACAAAGACAAGACAAAGACAAGACAAAGACAAGACAAAGACAAGACAAAGACAAGACAAAGACAAGACAAAGACAAGACAAAGACAAGACAAAGACAAGACAAAGACAAGACAAAGACAAGACAAAGACAAGACAAAGACAAGACAAAGACAAGACAAAGACAAGACAAAGACAAGACAAAGACAAGACAAAGACAAGACAAAGACAAGACAAAGACAAGACAAAGACAAGACAAAGACAAGACAAAGACAAGACAAAGACAAGACAAAGACAAGACAAAGACAAGACAAAGACAAGACAAAGACAAGACAAAGACAAGACAAAGACAAGACAAAGACAAGACAGACAAAGACAAGACAAAGACAAGACAAAGACAAGACAAAGACAAGACAAAGACAAGACAAAGACAAGACAAAGACAAGACAAAGACAAGACAAAGACAAGACAAAGACAAGACAAAGACAAGACAAAGACAAGACAAAGACAAGACAAAGACAAGACAAAGACAAGACAAAGACAAGACAAAGACAAGACAAAGACAAGACAAAGACAAGACAAAGACAAGACAAAGACAAGACAAAGACAAGACAAAGACAAGACAAAGACAAGACAAAGACAAGACAAAGACAAGACAAAGACAAGACAAAGACAAGACAAAGACAAGACAAAGACAAGACAAAGACAAGACAAAGACAAGACAAAGACAAGACAAAGACAAGACAAAGACAAGACAAAGACAAGACAAAGACAAGACAAAGACAAGACAAAGACAAGACAAAGACAAGACAAAGACAAGACAAAGACAAGACAAAGACAAGACAAAGACAAGACAAAGACAAGACAAAGACAAGACAAAGACAAGACAAAGACAAGACAAAGACAAGACAAAGACAAGACAAAGACAAGACAAAGACAAGACAAAGACAAGACAAAGACAAGACAAAGACAAGACAAAGACAAGACAAAGACAAGACAAAGACAAGACAAAGACAAGACAAAGACAAGACAAAGACAAGACAAAGACAAGACAAAGACAAGACAAAGACAAGACAAAGACAAGACAAAGACAAGACAAAGACAAGACAAAGACAAGACAAAGACAAGACAAAGACAAGACAAAGACAAGACAAAGACAAGACAAAGACAAGACAAAGACAAGACAAAGACAAGACAAAGACAAGACAAAGACAAGACAAAGACAAGACAAAGACAAGACAAAGACAAGACAAAGACAAGACAAAGACAAGACAAAGACAAGACAAAGACAAGACAAAGACAAGACAAAGACAAGACAAAGACAAGACAAAGACAAGACAAAGACAAGACAAAGACAAGACAAAGACAAGACAAAGACAAGACAAAGACAAGACAAAGACAAGACAAAGACAAGACAAAGACAAGACAAAGACAAGACAAAGACAAGACAAAGACAAGACAAAGACAAGACAAAGACAAGACAAAGACAAGACAAAGACAAGACAAAGACAAGACAAAGACAAGACAAAGACAAGACAAAGACAAGACAAAGACAAGACAAAGACAAGACAAAGACAAGACAAAGACAAGACAAAGACAAGACAAAGACAAGACAAAGACAAGACAAAGACAAGACAAAGACAAGACAAAGACAAGACAAAGACAAGACAAAGACAAGACAAAGACAAGACAAAGACAAGACAAAGACAAGACAAAGACAAGACAAAGACAAGACAAAGACAAGACAAAGACAAGACAAAGACAAGACAAAGACAAGACAAAGACAAGACAAAGACAAGACAAAGACAAGACAAAGACAAGACAAAGACAAGACAAAGACAAGACAAAGACAAGACAAAGACAAGACAAAGACAAGACAAAGACAAGACAAAGACAAGACAAAGACAAGACAAAGACAAGACAAAGACAAGACAAAGACAAGACAAAGACAAGACAAAGACAAGACAAAGACAAGACAAAGACAAGACAAAGACAAGACAAAGACAAGACAAAGACAAGACAAAGACAAGACAAAGACAAGACAAAGACAAGACAAAGACAAGACAAAGACAAGACAAAGACAAGACAAAGACAAGACAAAGACAAGACAAAGACAAGACAAAGACAAAGACAAGACAAAGACAAGACAAAGACAAGACAAAGACAAAGACAAGACAAAGACAAAGACAAGACAAAGACAAGACAAAGACAAGACAAAGACAAGACAAAGACAAGACAAAGACAAGACAAAGACAAGACAAAGACAAGACAAAGACAAGACAAAGACAAGACAAAGACAAGACAAAGACAAGACAAAGACAAGACAAAGACAAGACAAAGACAAGACAAAGACAAGACAAAGACAAGACAAAGACAAGACAAAGACAAGACAAAGACAAGACAAAGACAAGACAAAGACAAGACAAAGACAAGACAAAGACAAGACAAAGACAAGACAAAGACAAGACAAAGACAAGACAAAGACAAGACAAAGACAAGACAAAGACAAGACAAAGACAAGACAAAGACAAGACAAAGACAAGACAAAGACAAGACAAAGACAAGACAAAGACAAGACAAAGACAAGACAAAGACAAGACAAAGACAAGACAAAGACAAGACAAAGACAAGACAAAGACAAGACAAAGACAAGACAAAGACAAGACAAAGACAAGACAAAGACAAGACAAAGACAAGACAAAGACAAGACAAAGACAAGACAAAGACAAGACAAAGACAAGACAAAGACAAGACAAGACAAAGACAAGACAAAGACAAGACAAAGACAAGACAAAGACAAGACAAAGACAAGACAAAGACAAGACAAAGACAAGACAAAGACAAGACAAAGACAAGACAAAGACAAGACAAAGACAAGACAAAGACAAGACAAAGACAAGACAAAGACAAGACAAAGACAAGACAAAGACAAGACAAAGACAAGACAAAGACAAGACAAAGACAAGACAAAGACAAGACAAAGACAAGACAAAGACAAGACAAAGACAAGACAAAGACAAGACAAAGACAAGACAAAGACAAGACAAAGACAAGACAAAGACAAGACAAAGACAAGACAAAGACAAGACAAAGACAAGACAAAGACAAGACAAAGACAAGACAAAGACAAGACAAAGACAAGACAAAGACAAGACAAAGACAAGACAAAGACAAGACAAAGACAAGACAAAGACAAGACAAAGACAAGACAAAGACAAGACAAAGACAAGACAAAGACAAGACAAAGACAAGACAAAGACAAGACAAAGACAAGACAAAGACAAGACAAAGACAAGACAAAGACAAGACAAAGACAAGACAAAGACAAGACAAAGACAAGACAAAGACAAGACAAAGACAAGACAAAGACAAGACAAAGACAAGACAAAGACAAGACAAAGACAAGACAAAGACAAGACAAAGACAAGACAAAGACAAGACAAAGACAAGACAAAGACAAGACAAAGACAAGACAAAGACAAGACAAAGACAAGACAAAGACAAGACAAAGACAAGACAAAGACAAGACAAAGACAAGACAAAGACAAGACAAAGACAAGACAAAGACAAGACAAAGACAAGACAAAGACAAGACAAAGACAAGACAAAGACAAGACAAAGACAAGACAAAGACAAGACAAAGACAAGACAAAGACAAGACAAAGACAAGACAAAGACAAGACAAAGACAAGACAAAGACAAAACAAGACAACCCATCTTGTAGCTGTTTGAAGTCAAACTTGTTGAATTTGGTCAGATCCTTGTCGTATAGCTTGCTAACTCGCGTTTTAGCCGTAATGTTTTATTTTACAGTTCAGTTGTAGTTTATAAACCCAATTTTCGAAGAAATCTTCCGGCGTATATTTCGAACTATACTGCGACTAGCTTCGTTTGGTGGTTATATTCACGCCGAAATGTGCTACATTTGCTTTGAAAGCCGTCCTGATTTTGATTCCGGAAATTTTCATATCCTCTGTGATTCTTACACGCAACTTGTTCGGGTCTCATTACTTTGGTGCAGCATTATATCTCCCCTCTTTGCCATTCTGATGTAGAGAAATGCTTTCCAATCACTTCAAATCGACTTTCCAGTCAAGTCTCGGAGGGCCAAGTACCGTATACCATATAACCTACGAGAACGATCGTCGAGATCAGAAAATATCTGTGTTTGTTACTCTCGAGTGGGAAACTTCAAACGACTTGGTACGTGGTACTGTCGGATTCATACTGTTCTTTCCCCATTATATCAACAGACTAAATCTACACCTTCTGTAGATATTACTTAGGGAAGGATTGTGTTCTTGTACCTGCTCTTTTCTTAACCCGCGGACTCTTGCATTTGTTGAGCCATTGAGGTTCCACATCGATCCGAAACTTAGAGCCAGTGAGCTCATTGCTTTGTCGCGATCAACGTGTTAGTTTCTGGCAAAGAAGCTAGACACCGAATTCTCATTTGTCCAACGATGGCTCGTTCTTATTTCCCCTCATCCGTTGCTTTTGCTAGCACGCTGCTTGACCCGTGTAACTTCGGACTGTCGCTAATACATTGTGTGTGTTTGTGTGAGTATGAGGAGGAAGACATGGCTGAACCGATATGGAAAAACTTTGTTTCAAACAAACGGTATAGCGCTCCCACAAGCTGCTGTTATTTTTTTTACTGAACGGACTTCCGCTTTCGGAGGTACAGGTTGAAGAGAGCGATCCCACAGTAAATTTCCATATAAATAGGTACTGTACTGATTATTAAAATGGGTGCAACATTCTTTGTATTTGCGGGTCTAGATCACTAATGACCAATGCCAAGTTCTTAAGTTTATGTAACACCTATTTTTCCGCAAACGCTTACTGATTTTTACAAACTTGGTTTCAAATGTAGGATCAGGAATCAGAATATATTGGCTCAAATGGCACGTTCCCCGTACATAGTCGGGGATTTGTGCCTTGCCGTGTGTTTTCATCATTTCCTGAGCGGAAGGAAAGGACAAGGAGGTGTCGGGAAGTAGAATTGGAAGGGTGGGAAAAATAACCACATTGGATAAGAAACTTTTGTATGTCTCTGAGTTTCAGTCGTCCAAACATGGTTTCGTCTATATAAGGACGGCTGAAGACTCGAAATCGCAATTGCGCTACCGCTGGACAGTTGCATATCAGATGATATGAGGTTCCGTAGTCGGATTCACAAAGATCACATGAAAAAGACTCAGCGCGCTGAATAGTTGCCATGTGATAATTGAGTTTGCAGTGGCCGGTTAAAGCCCTGGTCAGCATGCCGCAGTGGAGCTTCGAAAAATGTAAGAGATTTTTCGAAACCACTGGGCATGGTTGTTCTAGAAACGCCTTTGTTTGGCGACACGTTTGTAGATTTCTCCAATAATTGCGGTGCTCGGACGAAGCCCAGGACCGTATTTTTTCCCTTATCCAACTTGTCGAAATTGGCAGCGCGGGCTCAGGACCAACGAAGTCAATCGTTGAACCTGCCCTGGCCAATTCGTCAGCCCATTCATTTCCAGTAATACCGCAATGTCCGGGCACCCAGACAAGGTAGATAGTGTTGACAATGCTTAGTTCTTCGATTTGGGTTCGGCACGCGATCACTAGCTTGGACCGGGATTTGTCTGAGCTAAGGGCCTTGATTGCAGCCTGACTATCGGAGCAGAAGTTTATAACTCTGCCGGACAAACTCAGTTGCAGGGCCGATTGCACCCCGCACATAATCGCAAAGATTTCTGCTTGGAATACAGTACAGTATCTACCTAGTGAGTGAGATTGTTCCAATCTCATTTCACGACAGTAGACACCAGCACGTCCCTCCATCAGAGAACCGTCAGTGTAACAAACCACTTGCGTTTGTTGTTGTCTTTCCATAAAGCCAGACAACCACTCCTCTCGAGAGGGAATCTTCTCATGGAATGTCCTGTAAGGAAAACTACAAGTGAGTGTAATATCGCTGGGAGCAAGAATATCTTCATCCCATGTAACCATTTGTGACCACAATCGTGTATGACTGGTAGCAAGATCAACATGATTGCTGTTCCAAAGCCCAGTAACCTGCAGTCTGTATGCACATGATAGTGCTTCTTGTTTTAAGTGTATGTGTAATGGTTTGATATTTAGAAGTGCCTCAAGAGCAGCAGTCGGAGTCGTGGTGAAAGCACCAGTCAACGCCATGAGCGCCATTCTTTGCAGATGGTTTAGCTTTGACTGGACTGTCACCACCTCTCCCCTCTGCCACCACACAAGGCATCCGCATGACAGTATTGGACGTACAATTGTCGTGTAAATCCAATAGATGTATTTAGGTTTGAGACCCCAGGTCTTTCCAAAAGTTCGTCTGCACTGCCCGAAGACCATGCACGCTTTCTTGACTCTGAACTCAATGTGAGCAGACCAATTCAGTTTGGAATCCAATATGACTCCAACGTATTTGACTTGATCTGCACACAGTAGCTCAGAATCAAAGAACTGCAAGGGACGAAACCCGGTTGTTATTCGCTTCTTCATGAAAAGAACCATTGAAGTTTTGCTTCGGTTAACTGATAGTTTAACTTGTCGACACCACTGTTCGACAGCTCTTAATGCCTGTTGCATTAAGTCAAAGATTGTTCCGATGCAAAATCCAGTAATTAGTATTTGGTAATCGTCAGCAAACCCGTAGGTTGGAAATCCAAGCTCATTAAGTTTCTTCAACAAGCCGTCAGCTACTAAGTTCCATAACAAAGGTGACAGAACGCCGCCCTGAGGACAACCGCAAATACTCAACTTCTGTATCTCAACCTGTCGCAGTGACGAGCAAAGTATGCGGTTACTAAGCATTGCGTTTATCCAACCTGAGGTACATGCAGGTATCCCATGACCGCGCGTCGCTTCCAGAATAGACTGGAAGGACACATTGTCAAAAGCACCCTCAATATCTAGGAATACACCCAAGCTAGATTGCTTGAGCGAGAAGGCTTTCTCAATGTTGTAAACAACGTCGTGAAGCAGAGTGATCGTGGATTTCCCACACTGATATGCATGTTGCATTTTGTGCAGTGGATATTCAACTAAACTAACGTTCCTGATGTGATGATCGATTATCCGTTCCAAAGCTTTCAGAAGAAAAGAACTTAAGCTTATAGGCCTAAAACTCTTGGCTTCTTCATAGCTTGAGCGCCCCCCCCCCTTGGGAATAAATCTAACAGTTATTTCTCGCCATGCTTTCGGGATATACCCGGTAGCAAGACTGGAAAGCAAAATCTTTTTCAAGACATGTTTAAGAATATCAAATCCCTTTTGCAGTAGCACGGGAAGTATTCCATCTTTTCCGGGTGATTTGTATGGAGCAAAGCTGTCAACTGCCCACTTGATCGATTCAGTGGAAACCAATGTGCGTGCTAACGCCCACGAGTCCGAATCACCAGAATGAGATCTGTGAACATTGTTCAACTCCGGATCGATACAACCTGGAAAGTGTGTGTCGAAGAGACAATTAAGAACATCTTTTTCGTCCGTCACATAAACACCATCTCTGGTTTTCAAGGAGTTCATCTGAAAATCATTCGATTTGGAGCGAATTTTATTTAATCTGCTAGCCTCGTTCAGACTAGAGACATTAGTGCATAGGCTTTGCCATCCAGCCCGTTCTGCAGATCTAAGACATTTCTTATATGCACTACGAGCTGACCTGAAAGCCCTGGAGTCATCACGCTGACGCCGGTTCCAAGCTCTTCTCATAACTTTCTTCATTCTAACTAATGACCAATGCCAAGTTCTTAAGTTTATGTAACACCTATTTTTCCGCAAACGCTTACTGATTTTTACAAACTTGGTTTCAAATGTAGGATACAATACCAGAAATTTCAAAAATCGAATTTGTATTTTACATGCCAAATGCCAAAAGCGAAATACATATAGGTACCAAGCGTAATAAGAATGTAGCAGACTTATTGAGTTATGGAATCATAGCTTGGATATATGAGAAAGGAACGATTGCACCACTAGGTTGATTAAAACAGGTTTTTCAAATTAGTTATAGCATATTGACCGGTTATTTCGTCATTCGAGCAATATTTGTTTAGAATCCTCCCTGTCCTTGATACAAACGGCACTCTTCTTCTTGCACCAGCAGACCAATGTGACCAGGCGGAGCCTCATACATCAGTAACCAGTTCGAATGGCTCGGCTTTTAGGTTCGACTTTGTGCTTTTTTGAGCTTATTTTCTACGGATCACGGACATACGATTGTTTCTTCCATCGCGTGGCAACTCGAGAAGAGATTTTTTTTCAATAATTTCACAAGCAAGGTTTTGAAAAACCGCTTTCGATTTTACATTGGGAGAGCATTATTTTCGCAGTTGACGGCTTGACTCACAGTATATCTCAGACAGTATCTCAATATCTCTGAAGAGAACGTCAATGCAACAGCAAAGTGTTCCAATCATTACTATACCTGTACTCATCTCAAGTATTGTCCGACAAGGCAGTTTTGGTCTGCGATTTTGCTTTGATCTTGCATGATATTGCAAGATTACAACTTCGAATTTTCGCAAAATAACGGGTGAGTCCGAAGTAGCTGAACTAAACTAAAACCCAGGGTAGGTTTTCTTTATAACAAATAAGTTTTATATCTAGTAGCTATTCAAAAAAATGTAGGACAGCTTATGGTCTATCTTTCTCAAGTGTACCTAAACTTCCTTTACTGCTTCCATCATGGTCTAGGCGACATTGAGATCTACTCTGCATATCCTTGATTTTAATTGTGCTGCTGAAGCAGCTTCCCATAATGCTTCGATTGGTTGAAGTTTTGGTACATTCCGCGGATTATCATCTTTTCGGCCACATTTCACACATTGAGAGTTCAACCAAGCAAAGGTATTAGTTTCAATAGGATGCTTCAGCCGGATGGTAAACGAGGGGTACGCCTGCTTGGCAAAATATATCTGATGCACAATTTGAAAAATGGAATTTCGAATTACGGAAACAAGTTTTCTGACATGCATGGAGAGTGCTAATCATACACAGAAATTGAAACATGCTAAAATGAGCTCAAATGCTGGTTTGTTATAGTTTCACAATCTATAAAAGTAGGCTTTGAGACACACGCATAAATCAAAGAGGGTCAGCTTCCTTCGTATACCGCTATCATGACAAAAATGTGTAATTCGACGCCTTTATCCAAGTCAAAATCAAATGTTGGAAAATACATTTTATGACTCACCAAGTGAGGAAGTCACCAAGGTTCCTGTAGACCCGGCACTACGACACACTTCGACATCTGATGAAAGGTCTAACTAATCAAATAAGACTTCATTTATCGCAAAAAAATAATGTGTTTCCAAGTGCTGAGGTTTTATGATATAATGAATATTTGTGGTCGTTTGGCATTAACTCGTTAGTCAATTGATGAGTAATACTATTAGAGCTGTCCCAAATGTTATTATGAGAATTTGTAGCACTGCCCGTTATGAGTACAAAACAATTTCTACCACAATATGACACAACCTTTTTAAAATCATCAAAACGCGATGTAATATGTAGCAAATTTACCGAACAATAGACGTATTTCTTGTCTATGCTGTCAACAACCAGATTGACAGCAAAAATATCGTAAGTTGTTATCTCAAATATAAGACCTGTGCACTATATGCAAAAATGAATGCACTAAGTATTTCACAAGGAGTGGTCATGCAATTTTTTTAAATGCAATGAAAACGGGGTTTGCTAAGTTTTCAACATAATAGCATCCTTCATGAAAATCCAGTCCACAACAACTAGAAGCTATCGAAAACGTTTGATAATGCTCTCCTATTTGTGTTAATTAGGGGCATGGCTAATTGTTGTTTTAATTGCCGCAAGGTTCTACTGTATCGATTGGTTCTACTGCATGGCCATGGACATGATCGAAAGGAAATGTGAAGAAACCTTTGCCTTCTGCTAAGTAGGAGTTGGGCGTTGTACCCAAGTCTACCGCATGATCATTGATAGAACATAACTCATCATCATGCTTTACCGCCGACGCCAGCGTTTTAATATGATTATAACGCCAAACTCCTACTTAGCAAAAGGCAAAGGATTCTGAACATTTCCTTTCGATCATGTCCATATGAGCCTGCTGAGTCCTAGTTTTCCGTTCTGATTAACTCTAGAATACCTATCCGTCTTTCAATTTCATTGCTTTCGTTTCTCTTAGTCTCAAATTTGCCGAAAATAACCAACAAAATCATACAATCATCCATTATGTTAGAGCTTCGGTTGACACAGCGATGGAAAGGTCAATTATGCTCCGTTTACTGACTTATTTTAGTCTTTCCAGCCTTTTGGTTTTCAGCTAGAGGTTATCTTGGGACTCCTATTTCTGCTGCCTTCCACGACGTGAGAGCAGGACTCCAGCGAAACGGCATCCAGGCTGATTTAGTCCAGAGAGAGATAATAGACTGTTATCTACCTCCTAATGGACCACAACCGAGAAAGTATGTACTACTTGAATGGTATATGACACTAGATCCCAACTAATTTTTCCCAACTAAGTTTCCCAACTAACTTTTCAAATGTTTTTGGACAAAAAACTAACAACAAGTAATTTCGACGTTTCTTTCGAAAGTTCAATTTAATTGAATGCTTGTTTGTGTTTTAAAATCCCCAAAACAACATGTACGTTATTGTAAATGCCTTAGTCTGGCGGTTCAATGGCTAAAGACTTAGATGACCTTAGAAGTCACTCGGCGTATGCTCGAGCCCCAGCCAGAAGGAACTCATAGTGATAAGTAGGATCGCAATACTAACCCTGCAATCGCACTGTAAAATTATGTTAGTACCAAGGTATTGTTTTTGATAGTGAATTATTGAAACTCAACGATAAAGTTGTAACGGACTGTTCATGACACACAACTTGTTCTATGTAGTATGAAAATATTTAGATCAAAATACTATTCTACCGTATAACTAATCTTACTAATTTCAAAGATCTTTCTTGGTCGGTGTCCATACTTACTGGTCGGTGTCCAACTGGACATAGTGGCTCATAGTACCAGTGCATTACTTGCGGTATGAATCAGTTTCATTAACATTTTGTCTGTATAATATGATAATAAAATGGTAATAATATATACCCTGATCAGGAGGTAAGAAATAGGAAAATCACTGGTTCCAATAGCTAGTCTGTTCTGTCGAGTCTCGACCTAGATAGACGCTTTGTGTTAGTAGAAGTAGTTCTTCAGCTCTAAACGTTGGGATTTCACTTAGATATCCGTTGAAATAACTGTTCAAGTAACGTACCGAAATTTGGCATAGATTTTTTTTTACGATTTTGAATATAACACTATTTCTCATAGTTCAAAAAACCAAACCTAATATTCGTGGATTCAATACTTTTTGGTCTATCAACTATTACTTGAAAGGAATCGTTATCTTAAAAAACGTGGTATTTTGAAAACCGTGCAAAAATTTGGGCAAAAAATACCCATGAAAAACAGGCAACACGCTATAGGATTTTAGGAAAAATCCGCGCATGTGCCAGAGGTGAATAATCATTAGATTGATTTGAGCAAACTGATTGCTAGCATATATTCATAGCATAAAGTCATAAAGCTCAAAAGAAATATAGTACGTAGTTTTCCAAACGAAATCATTCTTTTATCATGATTTATTATAAGGGTGCAATATTTTAGCGCTTCTTGTAGCTAGTATGAGTAATTTAATAATTTTTTTTTATACATTTATAGTATCAATTGGAAAGAAATCGGCAATCGAAGCTTTTTAGTAGATTTCTCCACAAATGAAGCTTTATCTGTGAGTTCTAAAATACAAACAGGACAATCAATGATGTAACGCAAAATTTTCATTTCATTTACCCCCTCCCTCTTCTCAGGGTTATTGGTTATTTCCTAGGTAAATAAGTCACGAATAAGATGTCCAATATTTTTTTCTTCGGTAGAAATACATTTGGTATGTCTCAGGTTACTTTTTTCCACCAAATTTCACAAAATGTTGAAATTTTTCATTGTCCCTCCTTCAATACAAGTGTTACATGATTTATAAATAGCCCCTACACCAAGCTTTCGGGTACTACTAATTTAGCACAAACCCTGTGCTTTTCTACTGCGCAGAACAAGCGACGATATAATGCGTGCGACGGGAAAATTGAAAAACGCTGTTATGAAGTTTTCCAAATCAAGTTTTACTTGCTACCATTAGTTTCCTCGGATTCTTACGAATCCATTGGTATACTATACTTGGGTAGTTTTATGGGAAAAGCGAGAGAAAAAGCGGGTTGAAGAAATCATTCATTTCATTCGCGTGCACGCATACATTCATACGAGTATCGTATATGCGTATTATATTGATATCCTCAATTCTGCAGATAAGAAGAAAAAGAAGCCCGACGGGGGCCTTAACTTTATTTGCTTACGGTGTGTGGTGTAGGTGTGTATGTTGGCCGGCCGGCGCTGGGGAGGAAGTCGGGGACTCGTGCTGGGCGTACGCTGGGTGACGATCGTAGACTGCTGACGGGATGCGCGCGTAGTGACGGTCATATGCGATTTCTGATTCGCTCACTGGGTGGCGGTCGAAGACGGTTGTCGGTTTTCCGCGCTGGGCAGCAGTAGCATGCGGTTGCCGGATGGCTTGCTAAGCTGCAGGAGGCAGAATTGCGGCTTTCTCGTCGAGCTTTTCCACGTGGCCGACGATTCCCGGCAGAAATGTGGTCGTGGCGGGGATTTTGTTCACGAACTATGCTGCCTCGTGGTGACACGAACTATGATCCCAACGTCGCAGGGTATTTCCGGAGTTATCGGTGGGACTTGGCCACACAAACTTCCAGCCGAAACTTAATGGGTCCTGAGGTTAGCAATGGAGAAGGTATGAGGGTTTTTGTTGCCATTAGAATG
Source organism: Topomyia yanbarensis (assembly GCF_030247195.1). Lineage (NCBI taxonomy): Eukaryota > Metazoa > Arthropoda > Insecta > Diptera > Culicidae > Topomyia > Topomyia yanbarensis. The sequence continues at coordinate 230,574,874 of NC_080672.1, forward strand.
TTGTTCCCAATTAGGTTACCTGACTCGAAATACTCCGAACTTGCAACTTCTTCTCCACTGCACTGTTAGCCACTCATGCAACGTGTGACTAGAAGTGGTAAAACTATCCGATCTCTAGCGTAACTGGCTCAAAAACTTTCTCGTACTTCTGTAGTGCTTGGTGTCTCAAGTGGAAAAGACTGGCTTATACCTAATCCACTACTGGCAAACCCAATTTCATACCTCACCTCCCCCTTTTCCACCTCATTTTCCGCCTTCTTCGTCCCGCATTTCCTAATTCCATCCGTTAATTCCATATCCAATTCCTCCCGTTTCGATATTTTGGTATGTGTAGTGTGTTATGTGCGTTACATTTATATTTAATTAATTATTTAAATTAACAGTTGGTAAAGGGAGTGGAATCAATATTTTCTTTTCTCAAGCTTAATTTAATGGTTGCATACAATTTTGCTTACAATTTAGATTCACAATTTCTCACAATAGATCAAGATGAACAACTATACAATACATACATATAATTTGCTTACTACCTATCGTTCGCTCGGAATCAGATCCTAGGGGAAAGCATCCCAAACGGTAACACTACCCCACACTCCCCGTAAAAATAAATTGATTTATCAATTTATTTTTCAACGTTTCTTTTTTTATAATCTTCATCAATTTATTCACAGAAAAACACTGTACAACTGTGCTCCCAGGGTTGAGTAGGCCTTTTGCCATATTCGTAATCCGAAAGAGTAAATATTCTGAGGCTAAGATAACTAAATGAATATTCTTGTCAAACCTTGGACAAGAAGCCATTTACTAGTGCCTTTACCCTATTCTCTCAGTAATCGGTCCATCTCTTCCTGAATCTCAACTTTATTGAGAGGGAGAATTTTAACCGAACGCTACTTATTTCTGTTTGAGCAGTACTTGATAAAGTGGATCTCAAGCAATCTATTGGTATGGTGACTGTAGTTGAAGAAAGGAGTGTTACTGGTGATCCTATTGTTGCATATCAGATCACAGCAACCAAAAAAAGTGGAACTGTGATATCGTCGTTTCTGATACCATAGTAAAAATGAACGTTCTAAATTTTTCTGTACCCAAAGAAGTTTTCCATTTATCTTTTCCGTTGCCCTTTACCGATTTTCCTCCAAATGCGCGTACTATGTGTCAGATAACGAGTGTCTATTTTTATAGTAGTGATTTATAGAACGATTACGATACTGCGGATTGTGAGACAAACAACTTTGATTAAAACTACTACATAGACCTGACAATCGAACACCAAGTAGACTGACCTTGAACTTTATCATACTCTTTAACCGTTTTTTTTCACAAAATATCTTCAGAAAGAATTGGTGGAAATATGTGCACATTATACTTTCCGCTCGCATCAAATGGATTTTTATTTAATGAAATTTTACGAAAACGAGGCGAATGAACATTAAACCTACAAATTAGAAAAAAAATACAAGTACAACATGCAATTAATGTACGTATTAATGTAATGGAATGTACGCTAAATTATACTAAGTATTTACATTTTGGGTTTTAGAGTTCTCTTATGCCGCGTTTCCTGGCCTAAGATCGGCGGCTGAGATAATTCCTACATTTTTACCGGAACTGTCCATCAACTCATAGGAACTTGTTCCACGCCGGGCTATGACGGTACATGGAATGTACATGGGACCTAATTTGGCGTTAAATGCCTCTCCTGCGGACGACTGTGCGAAATTTCTCCGAAAAACTCTCTGACCTACCTCATAGACAGGAGCGGGTTTTCGGAATCGCAAATTGTAGCTCTTACTGCTCTTCTCGTGCGCTCGTTCGAGGTTTTTATAAACCGTATCAAAAATAACTCGATCTATTTTCAGTTTTTCATGCACTCTTTCTCTTTCAGAGCGATCCTCAATGTCTGCATCGAGCTTATGTTCGTCACCATCGGCAACTATCTCATGCCCGAAAAAAATCTTATAGGGTGTAAACCCTGTAGAAGAGTGCCTTGTGTTATTGATGGTGTACTCGATCTCAGAGATACGAGTATCCCATAGTCGTTGGTTGGACTTCACGTACGTCCGAATGCAAGCGTTTATGCTGCGGTTCAGTCTCTCAACTGGGTTCGCCTGACTGTGGTGGCGTGCATTAGCCCAGTGTTGTATGTGGTATCGATCGAGAAAGCTCTGGAAATCTTTGCTGAGAAAGCAACTGGCATTGTCCGTGATAATGATTTCAGGTACGGAATATCTACGGAACCAGTGTTGCTCAACAAACCGGATAACGACATCGGAGGCTATCTTCTTGACGGGGAACAATATTGTCCATTTGGAAAACATGTCCAACAATAGCAGAAGATGTGTGTCTCCAGACTTGCTTCGAGGCAAGGACTGAATAAAGTCCATCGAAAGTATCTGGAAAGGTTTTGTGGTCGAACGCTGTTTTCCCATTTCGGGGTGCTGTGACACGTTTGAGGGTTTGACTTCTTTACACTGCTGACAGCTCTGAACGTATTTCTTTGCAGAAGATGCCATATTTGGCCAGAAATACCGCTGTCGCAATTTGTCCATCAGTTTTTCGTACCCAATATGGAAAGCGTTGTCATGCTCTTTTTGGAGAATATCTCTCCGAAGGGCTTCAGGTACGCAAAGTTTCCATTCGTACCGATAATCGCAAACCTCGGTTTTCGTCGGTACAAATTTATACAATTTGCCGGTCTCTAGTCGGAAATCTAAATTTTCTTCGGGATTTGATTGAACTCTTTGCAGTAATTCTTGGTACCAGTCGTTATCTGTGATCTCAAGCTCCTCGACAGCTCGCGAGAGGGCATCCGGGATGATATTGTCCCTACCTCTTCTATGCTTGATGTCAAAGTCATACCCTTGGAGTTCAATACTCCATCTGCTGAGTCGAGACGAGGTTTTCCATCTCCCGTTCATTATATACGTAAGAGCTGAAGCATCGGTCATTACGATAAAATGCATCCCTTCGATACAGGGACGAAATTTTTCGTTTGCCGAGAGCACTGCTAGTCCCTCTTTCTCCGTAGCAGCGTACGACTGCTGAGCCGGAGTCAATTTTTGCGAAAAGTACGCAATTACTTTCTCACCGTCTTCGTGCTCTTGCGTTAACACCGCGGCTATCGCATTGTCGCTAGCATCTGTCTGTATGTGAAAGGGCAAACCGAAATTCGGATTACTCAAAATCGGAGCTGATATCAGACTCTCCTTCAGACGAACAAATGCCTGTTCGGCATCGTCGTTCCAAACCAAGCATTTAGGTTTCTTTTTGAGTAAGTTGGTAAGAGGCGCACTAATCTCACTAAAACAGGCAATAAATCGTCTGTAATAGTTGGCCATGCCAAGAAATCGACGCAAGGCACGAATCGAGTTAGGCCGTTCGTAGTTTAGAATGGCGTCGATCCTCTCTGGGTTCGGACGAATGCCTTCTGGTGTCAGTAAGTAACCCAGATAAGGTAGATAAGGTAGTTCAGTTACGCAAAATTTGGATTTTTGAAGGTTGATCGATAGGTTTGCGACTCTTAGCCGCTTAGCGACTTCACGCAAACTGATAAGATGGGCCTCGAATGTGTCGCTTACCACGACGATATCGTCAAGGTAAACGAACACATTCGGTTCCAATTCACCATAGCCTAGAACCTCATCCATAAGCCGCGACAGACTTGCTGGACTATTCACAAGGCCAAAAGGCAATCTGGTAAATTGGAACAATCCTCTCCCCAACACCGAGAATGCCGTATACTTGCGCGAGTTGACGTCAAGGGGGATTTGCAGAAAGGCTTTAGTCAAATCTATGGTAGTCATATATTTACTTGCCCCTAGTCGACTCAGTATACGGTCTTGGTGAGGAAGAGGATAGGCATCCCTTTGTGTTCGTTCATTTAGACGACGTGCATCTAGGCATAATCTAACCTCCCCAGAAGATTTCACAACTGGGACAGTACTGAGAGACCAGTCACTATTGCTTTTCTCGATCACCTTCTGTGTTAAGAGTTGATCGATTTCTTGACTGATTCTCCTCTGCATTTCCAGAGAGGTTGGGTAGGGATTAATTCGAATTGGGGGTAAGCCCCTAGACTCCTCTTTGATCTCAATTTTATGGGTGATCAATGGTGTGACGTCAAGGGTCTCACCATCGATCGCCACTTTAAAAAGTTTTTTCACATTCTCCAGTTGAGTTGCTTGCTCTTCCGTGAGATCGTGCGTAGCCTCTTCATTGCAGGTAACTTCGGCGTTCTCCACGTCATCAATTCCAATGATCCCTTCCTCTCTGAGTAAATCCGGCCGAATGTTAAATACTCTCCAGAAATCTTCGAAGCCCAAAATGAGTCTCCTTCGAAGTTCTGGAGCCACTAGTGTGGGTATGATTCGAGTTTGATTATTGAAGTTAATTGGTAAATAGACAAGACCTTTTACGGGAACACTATTTCCCTCCGCTGTTTTAACGGAGGTAGAGGTAGGATAAATCTTTAGATTCAACGCATTAATCAACTTTTCTGAACCGATGCCCAAAACTGACCGCTGGGCACCACTGTCCAAAAGCCCAAGTATTTCTATTCCCAGCACATTTACTTTAGCAAAAGGTCTGCCGTCTCCATGAACATGGACGAAAATTTCATCCACTTCAGGTTTAGTATCATAATCGGTAACTGATAGTGGCTCATAGCCATAAGAAGTTAATTCATTGGTAATTTCATCAAGCGTGGGAGGGTTTATGAAATTCGAACCAGCTTGCCCCCTCAAGCTGATCCTTTGGTGTTTTTTTGACAAACTGGACATGTACTGGTGTAAACGTCCAAAAATCCACAAATATGGCAAAATTTGCGCTTAGGAACAGAACATTCAACATAGTGATGTCCGTGGGTACGATAATTGTAGCATGTTCCTATCGGCGGTCTTCGGTATTCGTTTGCTAAAGCGTGCATCGTACCATGTGACGACCCCTCCATTGGCTGTATTTTCTGATCTACCTCTCGTTTCCCACTTTCATTCCTATCGTTTCTGGCTGACTGTCCCTTTTGCTCTCCCTTCTCCTCTCCCGAAACTTTTGGCTTTACATGGTTTTTATTAGTGAAAACTCGTGTATTATTCCCAGGATTACTAGCATTGTCTTTTGCCTTGCTCGTCGTAATTTCGCTAACCTGACTATTACGTGGGCGATTATCAGTTTGCTTCTGAAGAAAACTGAAATTCTCGTCAATTTTTCTGCCATACTTTTTCAACTTGCTTAAAGATTTGATCCCTGCTCCCGTTAAAGCATTTTTGTAATCGTGGCGCATATTGCGCCAGATTATGTCGAATTTCCTTCTTTCAGACAGCTCTTTCGTCATCGACTGAAAGTTTTTTTGCATGTCGTGGAAATAATCTGTGAACTTTTCACCCCGAATTTGACGTCGATTGGTAGCCTGAATTTCTAGTTTGAAGTCAAGGTCAGGAGGAAGGAATTCCCTCTTCAACTCCCTTTTCAAGTTTGACCAATTTTTAAATTCTCTATTTTCAACGCCATCGATATACCAATCTTTAGCACGACCCGCGAATAAATGAAGCGCTGATCTAAATAATTCTTTATCCGAAACGTCTTCAGACCGACATCGCATTTTGACTTCCTTTAAAAATTCAGCTAATTTTCTCCCATCATCCTTACCGTCATATTTCAGCCTCCATTCGGCCACGGGAATTCTCTTCATTGCTTTCCTAGTTCTTCTATACTTTTTCCTCGACCTCTTCTTTTTCCTGCTATCTTCTTCGGTTGGGTCGCTAGAGCTACTAGAGCTCAAACTCGACGATTCCGTACTCTCCGAGAACTCAGATGAGAGAGTTCGTTCAGACGAACTGGAGCTTACTACCTTCTTTTTCTTCTTCCTGAGATTCTTATTACTACCACCCTTCTTCTGTTTGAGTAATAAACCTTTCGTTTTCGAATTTACTATACCTTCCCGCTCTTCGCTGGAGCTCGTCATTGAACTTTCTATGCACTTGTGAGACTCCGTTAGGTTTTCATTCTATGATTTCTTGGAAATAGGAATGGCTTCTAAACCAATTTCCTTTTGCTCATCTGGTGCTACATTCTCCTTTTCAGATGTTGGTACATAATCTGATGGGCGCGTATGGTTTTTTTCTATTTCTAACTCGGAAATGGGGACATTATTGGATTGTTTGAAATTATCATTCAATTCCGTCAATAACCTTTCTAGATTCTGTTGTCTTTTAATTCTTGATTCAAATTCGTGTAATCTTTCCTGTTCTGCTATAATTTCTTGTTCCCTTTTGGACCTCTGCTGTTCCGTCGTACGAATGACAAACTCTTTGAATGCAGAAATCATATGTGCGAACTCCTTTTCCTTTCCTGGTTCATATTTATTTAGTTTTCCTAAAATAATATCTGCTCGTTTTACTGACTGTTCCATTTCCTCTCTTTTCTGTGCTAAACTGTTCATTGCTCCTCCACTTGCCTGATTTAAATCTCCCCCATCATCCCCACCTTCGAGAGTAGCAACCGTATCATTCAAGGTTGCGATCTCGGTGCGTACCTCATCTAAAACTTCTGTAAGCTTATCTCCCAACGGAGTAACTTTGGCTCCTTCGTTACTTGGGTTTATTGATTCGACGTGGACTGATATGATATCGTCTATCTGGATTTCGATGTCATTAATCTCTGGTAAGTATTTCCGCGCATCGATTGCTCTCGCTAGCAAACCAATTCTCACCTTATAATGAATCATACGGGTACTCAACTTTGTTCGTTGCCTACCATCGGCTTTTGGATTGTCTAGTATCCCACGAATGATATGAATTCGAGATCGTATGACCTCAATCTCCTCCTGAGCAGATCTCCACGTCCTACCAAAGGCTGTGGAATTGACCCCTAAACTTCTTTCTTCTTTCATCCGCTCCCTAAGCTTACGCCGTTTGACGCTCTCATGGTCGTCCAAACGAAACAACATGTTCCTGATCAAGAGCTCGTGTTCCACTTCGTCTACTGCGAGGTGAGACACCTCCATTTGTCGGTAGGCCGATTGCAAATCCATTATCCGACAAATCTACCACAATCACACTTGCCGAACGAAGTGGTTGTGCTCATACAATATCAAAAGCGGTTGCGTTCATAAGAAATTATCACTTTATATTAGTTGTGATTGGTTGAGTCAAGACCCATCAATGAAAAAAATAAATAAATGAAAAAATCAACTCGTCTCTAACTTGTTCGCGTGTAACTATTTAGTACACTTAGCATTCACTTAATTACTCTAAACGACGTTCGCGCACTAGTAGAAGCACAACTGTCTCAGTAATTCCTGCGGAAAATGTGCTTCGCGTCACGCAGATCGAACACCTAACCTATTCACTAATTCCGAGCAAATATAAGCTGTTTTAACTATCGTATGTATATTTTCTAGCCTGTCTCACTCCTTTTGGACTTCTGATCAGTATTGCTTTTCTTTGAGTTGGGCGCCAATTGTTATAAACTTTTACTCTCAAACCCAAGGAGGTAGCTGAGGACGAAACCAAACAGGCTTTTCCTCCAGGGATTTTCTCTGCTTTACAGGGTCGGCTCTTAGCACTGATCAGAAGTCCAAAAACACTGATTTTTCACTTTTACTTAACTTTATTTGCTTACGGTGTGTGTTGTAGGTGTGTATGTTGGCCGGCCGGCGCTGGGGAGGAAGTCGGGGACTCGTGCTGGGCGTACGCTGGGTGACGATCGTAGACTGCTGACGGGATGCGCGCGTAGTGACGGTCATATGCGATTTCTGATTCGCTCACTGGGTGGCGGTCGAAGACGGTTGTCGGTTTTCCGCGCTGGGCGGCAGTAGCATGCGGTTGCCGGATGGCTTGCTGGGCTGCAGGAGGCAGAATTGCGGCTTTCTCGTCGAGCTTTTCCACGTGGCCGACGATTCCCGGCAGAAATGTGGTCGTGGCGGGGATTTTGTTCACGAACTATGCTGCCTCGTGGTGACACGAACTATGATCCCAACGTCGCAGGGTATTTCCGGAGTTATCGGTGGGACTTGGCCACACAAACTTCCAGCCGAAACTTAATGGGTCCTGAGGTTAGCAATGGAGAAAGTATGAGGGTTTTTGTTGCCATTACAATGTTGTTCCCAATTAGGTTACCTGACTCGAAATACTCCCAACTCGCAACTTCTTCTCCACTGCACTGTTAGCCACTCATGCAACGTGTGACTAGAAGTGGTAAAACTATCCGATCTCTAGCGTAACTGGCTCAAAAACTTTCTCGTACTTCTGTAGTGCTTGGTGTCTCAAGTGGAAAAGACTGGCTTATACCTAATCCACTACTGGCAATTTTCCGCCTTCTTCGTCCCGCATTTCCTAATTCCATCCGTTAATTCCATATCCAATTCCTCCCGTTTCGATATCTTGGTATGTGTAGTGTGTTATGTGCGTTACATTTATATATAATTAATTATTTAAATTAACAGTTGGTAAAGGGAGTGGAATCAATATTTTCTTTTCTCAAGCTTAATTTAATGGTTGCATACAATTTTGCTTACAATTTAGATTCACAATTTCTCACAACAGATCAGGACGAACAGTACTATACAATACATACATATAATTTGCTTACTACCTATCGTTCGCTCGGAATCAGATCCTAGGGAAAAGCATCCCAAACGGTAACAGTTATAACGATTTGAATGCGGTATGCGGTCAAAGATGGGTTTTCTCCTAGTCTTCAAGCGTGAATCCATGTTTGTCCATTGACTATTTAGATCGTACACAGTTGCGTTTCGGCTTCGCCTCATCACAAACCAATACTAACTTTTTGTCGGAATAGATTAGCGCCGGCTTGACGCAAATCCCTTAAAGTAAAACACACTTTGTGTTTTAATCGAACGACTGATCAAACGTGATGTCCCGTCCGAGCAGAAGTTCTGTTTATGCCGATGAGACACAGTGAAGCCGAAACTTGTCTTGGCTTAGCAGGCCTATGCGAAAGCACTATGCTTTTTTTCACCCTAAGGAGGAAAATTTGGAAAACACCAAAATTTCTCACTAGGGTGAAAATTTGTTGGTAAAACCAGTCTTTGCACTTGAGGGCACAAATCCTTATTTCTTACACAGTTGCGTTTCAGCTTCGTCTCATCACAAACCGACACTAACTTTTTGTCGGAATAGATTAGCGCCGGCTTGACGCAAATCCCTTAAAACTAAAACACATATTGTGTTTTAATCGAACAACTGATCAAACGTGATGTCCCGTCCGAGCAGAAGCTCTGTTTATGCTGATGAGACACAGTGAAGCTGAAACTTGTCTTGGCTTAGCAGGCCTATGCGAAAGTACGTGGTTTTATCAAGTTTGTGAGACCGCAACCGTAGATGTGCGTGGAAGATCGCGAAAAGCTCAAGCGCGATTCCGTCAATGAAATATTGTTCACGTGTTTGTCGCGTATGCCAGAACGTATGTGATTTCGCGTGTATAAATTCGATTTTGTAACTGTGTGGCCATATGCATATTCGCGTGTGTTCTTGAATGATCGCGCGGACCGTGAGTTTGTTGCTTAGTTTTTAGTGTACAGTTCAGGTAGGGTGACCATATCAGACGAGTAAAAAACCAGGACAGCCGAAACTGCTTCCCCTCGTTACCGCTCAATCGATATTGCCTTTTCCGCATGTTTTCGGCTGTTATAAAGTTATGGGGTCTGGCAGGCAGAGCTTCGACAGTAAAAAAGTTTTGGAAGTCTGGGAGGAAGAGCTCTTCCAGAAAGTCTTTCATCGGAATTCGATCACCAAGAACTTTTTCGGACTTACACAAAGGCAGTTCTTGCTACACCACCATCAACAAACGTTTCATGAGATGGTCTGTGTACGACCGGCGACGAGTTTTCAGTGCTAAAAACACGACATTGACGTAAATCAGAATCACCAGCGATCCCATCTAGATTCCCTGCGCTATGCCTGGTAATCTCCAATGACAACCATTATCTCTCGATTTGAGATCTGCAAAACCTTCCGTTGTTACCAAAAAATTCTCCGTTTAATAGATTGTTATATGAAAACCGACGGATAGCTTGGTGTAATTAATATCAGTTTGAGCCCGAGCTTGAAAAAAATGACATTCCTGCGTGAACTTGAAAGAAAACAAAATTCAATTCATGCCCGTCGCAATGAATGAAATGTTTGGTTCGTTTCCCTCGTCATTCGTTCTCCCGACACAGCGCATTCAGGTTTGGACATATTCGGTTTCAGAAGCAAACTGAATTTTGTTTCCATTCTACCTATGAGAGGGATTATTGAGCAAAAGTGCACCAGATATAGATTATGCAGTTCACTTATGCTCGAAAATGTAGACATATGCCAGCTTCTGCCTTCAAGCTGTCCACATAAAAACAAATAAATGCTTTGGTTGGTGAAGGAATTTATATTTCCACTGCACTCAAGCATTCCATTCCGCATGCAGTTTCAGTCAGTTGGGAAGTTAATGAATGAGGGAGGCGATGAATCTGAATTTTGGTTTCAGTAAATACACGCAGAAACAAGTAACTGATTTTGAAGTGTCGCAGCATACTCCCTGTTATGTAGGATGCTAGACTCGGCGGTTAGTTGCTGTTCAGCGTCCAGGCGTGAAGACATGTTAATCGTCCATTAGCTATTTCATTTATTTGACACGCCTCAATGCATTACCTGAGCCGTGGATCTTTTAATATTTTCAATGTGTAAATAAAAATAAATAAATCGAATTTAATTGTATATCCATCGGATCTTGTGTACGCGATTTATTACTTTGCGTAAAGATCTTATTTCTTGTTGAAGATCTATTTACTTCATTGCCTCTTGTTGCTTGTGGATCACTTAGTCCGCTTTCTCTCGGTTTATCGTTTTCTTTCTATACTCGCTGTTAATGTTGTATGGGCTTTCACGATTACCTGGTTTGAGTTGTTTGTGGGGCCTACGGGTCACGATCGCTTATCCATGTTCTTTGTTATTTACTTTATTTTCGGTGGTGCTGGCAGTTGATTGGGAAGTAGTAGGCGCATCACAATGACCGTTAACGTTGTGCGTAGGTTCTGTTGTTCCAGTATTCGTTGGAGCCTGAGCTGCAACTCCGGTGGTTTATGATTTAGTTGATGCTGATGAAGGGCTGTGTGATGGGTATGCTTGGAGTTGATATTGCTTCGTTAGAGGTTTGTGTACATGGTTTATCGTAGTGTGTCTTCTTGTGTAACAGAGCAGGGCTCGCCGGGGTCTGTCCTCCATACGTGCACAACGTGATTTGAGATTTGGTCACGCGTTTTGCTTTGAATTGAAAGTTTACATATGCAGAAGTAGGTTCGTTCACTCGCATTCTCACGAAACAAATACCGTTGGAAATACCTAGAAAAATTTCCTCCAGGTTTCAAACTTAAATGATTCCACTGTTACGTATTCCGACATGATGGTTGTAATAAATTTATTAATAGTACCCAGGTGTGCATCGTGCAGACGCATATAAATCTTATCATTGTCAATATAAACGGGTATCTTGGTCCTAACATTATAATGCTCAACGACGTAATGCATGTTGTATTCCATAGCGTAGCTTTCCGGTATGGCCGAAGTTTTAATCGTTATCAGTAACGAGTATGGTGGGCTTGTATAACGACGACTTCCGTTAGTCTAAACTGCATTTGCAAACTTGCTGTTGAATTTTGCTGCTGAGTTTCAAACATCTTGAAATGAATGGTCGATATCGCACCGATGAAAGTAACGGTGCTTTATTGTTGACACTGGCTTTGGACGATTTTATTATTCAATTTCTTTGCTTGTTTATAGTACTAGCTCAGTACAAATAGACAGCAGAGTTTAGGTAGAAACGTTCGTTTGATTCACTGCACTGTTAACAACCAGAGCAACTGATTAGATTCTGGTTTCGAGCCTGTAGCAATTCCATAATCCCCAGCTCGAGGGAGCGCTCAATGAAATTATTCCACGACAGTTGCTATTTTTCTTTTTATGGGATGGATTTCCAATAAGATGAAAAAGCCAATAGCAAGAGAACTCAAGTAGAAGCAGAAGCACCAAAACGCCGATGTGTCTTTTCAGAGGTACCAAAGGGAATTCTTCGGGTCCCGGATTGAAAGACGATTTAAGCCGAAAAGAAGCGCTTGTAACCATTATTTCATCGATATTGACGAGGTACTAAATAGCGATTAAAAAAACATTGGAAGGTAAAATTGGGAGATTCGACTGTATTAAGTTTTGTTTGACGCATTCCGATTGAGGATGAGTATACGTTGCAGTTATGGTTGTAGTCGGTCATAACTGCGATCTGGAGCATAGTGAAAAGCGAAGACTGAATAAATAGAAATATATTAGGGTTACAGGAGAAAAACCAGGACAAATCAAGCATTTTCCTTGACTTCCCAGGACACCAGGACAGTCAATGCAAAACCAGGACATGTCCTGGGAAACCAGGACGTATGGTCACCCTAGTTCAGGTACTAGAAGATAATTCCTCCATAACACTAGAATTCCCTGTCACGTTTCCATGGAATGTGTTGCCTAATGAATATGAGCCTCATTTTTATTGGTCCAACTGAAGACATGAATCTAGGCTGTTAAGAACTCGTTCTTAGCAGGGACATCCTGACGGGACCGACTCATGATCGCGCGAGCGGTGGGTTGTTGGCGAGATCGCGAGATGTGTGGATGATTACAATTGCATGTTCGCGTTTGTTACCCGGTTTGTGCTATCGCGAAGGCTAGCGGCGTTTGCACGTTTTGAATGAGATATTATGAGTGTATATGAGAGAATTCGCAATTGATTGTGTTAAAGAGTGTTATAATGAATCTAAATTAAGATATAGTGATAAAAGGAAAAAGAACATGCCGAATCAAAAGAAGAAAAAAATGAAGACATTAAGTAGAAGCGTATAAATTGACTGATTTTTTTGGTTTTGCATGAGTAGTGGAAAAGCAAACTAATAGAAGAAAAACAAAAACAGACAAATGAAGTAGAAGAAAAGAACTGGAGGGACGTATTCTAAGTTGCTTATATTTCGGAACATAGCCACTTTATTTCACGGTTTGGTTCGCGTGGATGATGGTTCTTCAAAATTACTAGGCACATTTTGAACATTTGACTTGATATGATCCCAATACTTTGGATAGTTCACTTAAATTTTAAATTCAATACATTGTGCAATTTAATGATGTTTACTTTAGATTTGGGTTTAAATTGGTATGATCCGAGTACTTTGGCTAATTGCTTTTTTCTGCAGCGTATTTTAATAAAAAAAAACAGTTTGTTTTTCACTCTCGGTGCCGTTATTCTGATAGTGAATAATCAGTGAATCATTAGACGCAGCGTTTCCGGGAGGACAGTTACCCACGTGATGCCAACAAGACTATTAGTTAATGTTTGATGTTTGATCTGCCGGCTTTTGGGACTGTTTCTGCGTGCTGGTGTGAAGCCCAGACGGCAGTTCGGAAGTCGTGAAGGCACCACGGAGTTCCCGGTGAGATTTTTCCATGTTATTTTGATTATATTGACTTCCAATATATGTTTATATACATTTGATTCGCCTTTTGTTTTCTCCGTCATCTATGAAAACTGTTTCGGTTCCGAGCGTTTTCAATAAGTAGATGATTGGACTATTATCAACATAAAAACGCTTGTAAGGACGTAGCCAGGTGTGTGGAAATAAGCGGGTCTACGTCATTGCAGATCGTGGCGAAAACTGATATGACAATAGATATGCTCAATTCTGCAACTCCACCCTACGATTTGTGCAGGTGTTCATGCTATCCGAGTACTTTGGCTAATTGCCTTAAGTTTTAATGCATTGTGCAAATTGAATGCTATTTAATTTAGATTATATGTAATGAACCATCAACTATAGGATACTGCATCGGTCTGAATCTAGTTGAATAGATAGCAAAAATAATTCAATTTTCCAATCGTCAGGGTATCCTTTAGCTTCTATCCACCAACTGAAGCACGCGCCGTGTTGCTATTAGATTCTAGGGACCAACAGAATCCAAGTTCTCCAAGCTACAAATCCCTCAGCATAAAAATTTGCAGTCTGAAGTCCACCGCCAAGCCCTCGTAGAAGAGTTAGTATTGTTATTGCGTATTAATAGAACAACACACATGTAACATGCAATAAAACTACTTGGAATCGTCTAAATGCCAGAAAATGATATAGGGGAATTGTGGGAAAAACCGACACTGTGGGTAAAACCGACACCCCACAACATTTCCTAGAAATCAAATTTTTATTCATTTCATAATGATACATTATTATTAGTACGTTTATTTAGAGCATTTGAAGAAAAATTGGATTTATGTTAGTACGCCGAATGTAATAAATATAAACAAAACATACGACAGCAGCGTTCATACTCATCTGGATGTTAAATTTCGTTGGTAGATTTCAAGGTTTTAACCGAACAAAAGCTTTTCAAATCACCACATTTTTCACTACCTATTATTATCGGCCTGTCCTATGATCAACTAGGTGCATTGAAGACGAGTTTGAGAAATTCAATATTTTTAATCGCTTTTATAAAAAATGTGCGCTGTTGGGGTAAAACCGACACCCTATGGTTAGGGTAAAACCGACACGCTGTTAAGATGGTTGTGTATATTTGCGATTCATTTCAAAATACTGGGGATCTTTGTGACACTTCAATTAGCCTATTAGAACACTATAGTATCAACAGAAATGCACAGAAATACTCTTATTGTGTTTATTTCTTGTAAGTCTCTTTAAAAATCGAAAATTGGAATTTTTGCTTATCTGATTCTATCGAAGCTGTTGCTATTTCTGCAAAAAGCTCATCAAACCGAATTTCTAGTGTTCTCTTGGTTTGTCATAGACGAACTTTATCACAATGAGACAGTGATCTTATGTGTACCCCAATAGATCGTTGATGATCAGAGTCCGAAAAATCAAATCTGAAAATGATAGTTTTACTAAGAAGTGTGTGTGTCACTTATAAGTGAATGAATCCAATTAGCAGAACGTAGAACGCTTGCAAATCTTCTCTTACGAAATAATATGAAACTGGAGGTTGCAACGATGTGCGCAAGGATTATTTGGAAATACTCATTAATAAATAATCCTATAGCATAAAATACTCTTATTTATAGTACTACGCTTTCGAACTTTCTTCCCCTCACTACATGATGAAGCAATAAAAAGCACATATTAGCATCATACATACTCACACTTAATTATTCACGCATACATCTCATGTTTAATAAACATAAAGATTTTAATAAAGTGGAGAGAAAATAAATTAAAGGGGTTGTCGATTTTACCCCTATAGGGTGTCGGTTTTACCCGCAGTGCCTACAAAAAGTTACTTTGTTTTCCAAGTTTTACAACCAATAATTTTGAATGAAATTAATTTTTTGAAGCGCTGAAAAAATTAAGTCTTGTTAAGAATTTTCTGAAGAAGAATTCTGCATAAAAACTATAATTTTATTGGTTTGGTGGCAACTTAGAAAAATTGTTAAGCTTAAGGTGTCGGTTTTAATCATAATTCCCCTATATTTACCATTAACGACAATTGCATTCCGTTAGAAGTTTCTCATGCTATGCTGACCGGGAATGGATGATTGACGTGCGTGGGTAAATTAATCGTACCTTCATTTATCCAATCCGAATGAATCGAATCGAATGCACGAATTGAACACCGGTAAAAAGTGATCCCAAGAAGGATCACCCATTATTCTATCATATAAGCCAGTTCTGCATTCATTCCCTGACCCATATGTCACAAATACTCAGATGAACACATACACAGATAGACATACGTCTAGCACATAACAATTTTACACTAGTACTAAAAACTACAATTATTACAACACAACACAACTAATAGGGTTCAACTGTTATTTTTTTAATGCGCCTGTGCATGTTGACGAGTCGACCGATAAATCGACACACAATGACTCCCACTGCGAGCCGTGCTCAAAAAGACAGCCGTTGAGCTGTTGAACAATGTCTGCAAACACAGCCCACTGAAGAAGTCAATCCACGACGACCCGCCAACCGGCCACGCCAGTGTGCACAGGCTCTTAGCTGACTGTTAGTTTGGGCTGGTGCAGAGTATGAAATAGCATAAAACATAAAAAAGTCCATAAGCCCTCTTGGTCTCCTCGATGCACCACTATCGAGGCAATAACCATCTTAAAGCAGTTGGCTGCTCAAATATGCATGAAGATGTTTGCAATACCGTCAAACCCGTCAACCTAGGAGAGGGTCAAACGCACAAATGGGAGTTTTCGGACATTTTCCTTCGGTCATCTGCACATTGGCAGAAAAATTGAAGTTTTGTTAGTAAGCGATTAAAGTGTTGCAGATGTTTTTGCATTGGTGCGTGATTAAAGTGCATTTGAAAAAGTGCACTAAAAATGTGTAGAAAAATAAGAGTGTTTCGAAAAGAAACCCCAAATGGAATTCCGTCTAAAACTCGGATTGAATGTATAGGAAAATGTTCTAGCTTCCTCAAGTAGCAGTTTCGTGCTACAGCGGCAAGGTTAGTGTATTGAAAAACGTATTTTTTACATTTGCTCATGTCAGATACATGGTTAGGCAGGTGAGAGGGGTGTGTACGGCGTAGGAGCTATGTTGTGGCTCGCTTGTATAATGTCCTTAAATATAATGTGTAAATTAAAAAAAAATGGATGAACGTTGGAATGTTTACTTCAAAAGGTCATATATCAGTGTTTGGTTGACTGACCCTAATTGTTTTTTCATTACTTAACTGGTAGACGTTTTATCAAAAATTTTCCTGCAGAAGAATATAAAATAGAGCTGCCTACCTCAAATAATAGACAATATAAATGATCTCAACTATATGTATTATCATTATTTAGTGAATATTTTTATATTCAAAACGATGATCTATCGATTTCTTTACATTGGTTCAATGCAGCAAACTACACATCATGGAAAATAAAATCATAAATTTAATATATATATATATATATATATATATATATATATATATATATATATATATATATATATATATATATATATATATATATATATATATATATATATATATATATATATATATATATATATATATATATATATATATATATATATATATATATATATATATATATATATATATATATATATATATATATATATATATATATATATATATATATATATATATATATATATATATATATATATATATATATATATATATATATATATATATATATATATATATATATATATATATATATATATATATATATATATATATATATATATATATATATATATATATATATATATATATATATATATATATATATATGTGTGTGTGTGTGTGTTTCGGCGGTAAAACATGATGAGTTATGTTCTACCATAGACCATGCGGTAGACTTGGGTGCAACGCCCAACTCCTACTCTGCAGAAGGCAAAAAATTCTTCACATTTCCTTTCGATCATGCCCATATGAGCCTGCCTAGTTCTAGTTTTCCGTTCTAAGTTTTCGCTCTAGAATACCTATCCGTCTTTCAATTTCATTGCTTTCGTTTCTCTTAGGCTCAAATTTGCCGAAAATAGCCAACAAAATCGATACAGTAGAACCTTGCGGCAATTAAAACATAGTAACAACTCTAGTTTATATTCTTCTGGAGGAAAATTATTGTCTACCAGTTAAGTAATGAAAAAACAATTAGAGTCAGTCAACAAACTACTGATATATGAACTTTTTAAGTAAACATTCCAACTTTTATTTAAGTTTTTTAATTTACACGTTATAGTTAACGTTATGGCGTTTTCGTTTTTTCTTGGTGCTACACCGGTGTAGTGCAAAGAAAGAGATAGACTGATTACACCCAAGTTTGAATGAGTGTAGCACCGACTACATCGGTGTAGTGCACTGTCAAAAACGAATATGCCAGATAGACAACCCTGTTTTCATATTTTTTCAGCGCAGCACATAAATAGCACCTTTTGGGCATTATATTTGTGTAATTAAATGGTAATGTTTTTCTTTAAACAGCGACACGTATAAACGATCTAAATCGTCAATGGACAAACATGGCTTCATGCTTGAAATCTGGTAGAAAACCCATCTATGACCGCTTTAACTTCATAACTATCGTTATAACTTTCGATTCCGTCAATGAAATATTTTCAAACTTGCAGCGGATATACAGCGCAAATTCGTTAGTTGGGTCACGACTGCGCCCCAATTAGCGAATCGTAACCGTTAATTGGGGCAACTGACAGCTGACAAAAATTACCCAAGGGAAACGCTGATTTTTTGTTTTCTTTTATAAAAAACAAGCAGAAATATTTTACAATTCACAAAAGTTGGCTGTTTCCTTCCAGTTTAAAGTTGTTTTTTTGTGACAAAGTATGCCATTAGTGTTCTTTTTGCCATCAATTATTTTTTGATAAATTCCTTCACATAAAACAGGAAATGGATACACCGTCGGGAAAAAGCCGATAAAGCACAAACATACTACGTTGCCACTAGCGTAAAAAAGATTGGATAATTTGATTGAATACATCAGAGATGACCTTCAAAAGTTACTAAACTAACGTCTCTGCGACACAAACTAATTGATGCTGAATGGAAGAAGCGAAATATTTAACACATTTATTTCACTAAAATCATTCCGAAATATGAATTCATAAAATAAAATTCCATTGAATTTAAAAGTATGATTTTTTCTGGATCGCCACAGAAATCAACCAATGAACCCCTTGAAATCAATGACATTCAAACGTCAATCAGTTTTTGACTTTCAGTTTTGACATAAGTGTCTTTTAGTTGGGACATGCCCCAACTAGCGAACACCCAACTAACGAACAGCCCAACTAGCGAACACCCAACTAACGAATTTGCGCTGTACTTGATTACTATATCTTTCGAATACCAAGTGCCAAAAAAGTAGACAAAGATTTTTTTGTTTATAAAGATAGGACCAAACCCGTGGGTGTTTGCTGGTAGCCTTATGAAACGTGTCATAAAACTTCAAATCGCCATTTCTATCGGATCTCTCGATGGATCATTTTGAAATTCACTGAGCAGATGCTTGAATACTGTATCTTTCGAATGCCGTATGCCAAATTTATGGTCATTTTTTTGTTAATAATGGTTTTAGACACACCGTGTGCGTATTTTGTAGCAGTCGATGCAATTGAAGTGATAGCAGAATTCAAAATGTTCATTAATCCATTAATCGTTTTTTCGAAATAATTATTCTAATCTATGAAAATTTAGCACTGATTAGTTAATACTCCAGAAAAGGTTCGATGGTATTGAAGTACTAAAGTTTTTTTGGGGACGAAGTTGCTTGTGAGAATCGATGCAATTCTAGTAATTCATCGCGGTCAAAATTTTCTGGGAATTCCAGGTTTTTTAAGGTAAAATTGAATTCTCTATTTGCCACTACAATAGATTCCTTGACGATGTATACCTTAGCTAACAGGTTACCATGCGATAAATAAATTACAATTACGAAGAATTACTAAGCATACAAGTGATATTGTACCTAAAATCAGCCAAACTTCCACATCGCTGAACCCAAATTTGTATGTCATACCTTGTCGTAGTGAAATTTATATTTAAAAATAACTTACTATTGATAATAACCAAAACATTGACTCACCATAAATATATTATATTTTTATCAGTTTGTGGTTGCTTAACAGTAGACAGCTTCAATACACATCTTGCTCTGTGTTTATTAACAATATTACGGTAACCTGCCGACATATGCCTTACTCAGGTCAAGGAAGCAAACAACTGCTCGGCTAACATGAACGGTCGCCAAAATCTGAAACGTCAATTTCACTAAATGCTCCTCTGTAATGCCGAACTTCTTTCCTTCACTTAATTTTTACAACGACCTAGATTAAAGTGCACTACTCGCAGAGATGCCAGGTACTTTTTTCAAATGTCTGCAATAATAATTTTAAAAGTCTGGGAAGAACAAAAATGTCAGGAAAGCTAGTGTAATCAAAAGCCTTTACATTCAAAAATCTGTAAATATCTGCAACAAAACTAAAAAAATCTGCAAATATCTGCAACCAAACTAAAAAATCTGCAAAAATCTGCGTCATCGAAGAAATCTGCAGCTTAAATTAAAAGTCTGCGAATTTGCAGACTTGTCTGCAAATCTGGCATCTCTGACTACTCGGCGTTAAAAACGAGGCTTTCATCACAAATGCATTTTTTAATCAAATAAACAATATACTGTGATTCGTCATCACAATCTACACGGAAAAATAAAACAACACACAGAATAAGTTCTTTTAACTTGAATTTAGGTAGTTTTGAATTTTGCGTCGCTTTCGCACTTATGAGTGTTGTCAAAAACAAAGAGAGAGATTCGACTTAGAAAAACTCTAGAAAGAGAACTGCGGAGACTCCATTTTGAATCGATTGGATTCGCGTTTAGCTGTCAAAAAAGGAATCCAATCGAACATTAGGCAATCCATTAGACGTTTGTTTGACAATTCAGCGGAGGGTTCTGTCAACAAGTCCACTCCTGCGAACAGAAAAACTCGTCCACAAACAACTTTGTTAAGGCTAGTTTACAGTTCGGGAAATGGATCACGGGATTTCGCACGGGATTTTCGTCGGGATATGATCAGGGAAAATTTCCCGCCGAAATCTCTCCAAACTGTCAGACCAAAAACTCTGCTGCTTCTTAAAAATACAAACAGTATCAAACTTACAGCGAATTGCAAACCTTATAAAAATACTATTTTACCCGTCGGAAACAATTTGTGTTGAATTGTTCCCGGCCGGATTTCTGTGTGGAGAGTTTTAAAATCCCGTGATGTTTCCCGCGGTTGGGTTTACACTTCAGGAAAACTGTCATTTTTGTGTAGACTCATTTCCCGTCACGGGATTTGAAATCCCAAGCTCCATTTAAAATACACAGGGACTCAAATCCCGTGACACGTTTTCCGAACTGTAAACTAGCCTTTAGTCCGATTCGTTTGATGTTGGATCGAATCAACAATATTGTCGGACGTCGCACCCCTCGGAGTAACGTCGGAATAAGTAAACAAGAAATAATCAGCTGATCAGAAACGTCTCATGGATTGCCCAATCCATGAGACGTTTCTGATCAGCTGATTATTTCTTATTTACTTCTTCTGACGTTACTCCGAGGGGTGCGACGTCCAACAATATCGTTAATTCGATCCAACATCAAACGAATCGTACTAACGAAAGATGTTTGTCCGACGAGTTTTTCTGTTCGCAGGAGTAGTTCTGTTGACAGAACCCACCGCTGAATTGTCAAACAATCGTCTAATGGATTGCCTCAGAGTTTTTAATAGACTTTCCTACGGCTCATGTACACGGTTAAATAAAACAACGTGCAGAATAAGTTGTTTTAACTTACTTTTGAGTTGTGCGTCGCTTTCGCACTTATTAGTGTTGTCAAAAACAAAGAGAGATTCGACTCAGTCGAGGTCTTCGGGTCGAGTTGTTTGGGTTGAACTCAAAATTAGGTAAATTCAACTTAAATTTGAGTATAAAAAACCTATCAATGAGTTGTAAATTTTGCCGTGGTTAAATGGAAACTACCATCAACACGGTTTACCCACAGATAGGCTCGATTTGAATCGTGTGTAAATACCCGCTACTGAAATTCTGAATAAATCAGACATCTGAAACACGTTTGGCAAACGTTTGTAGATGGCGCAGTGATCGATAGAATGCACCCGAATAGAAATGTACAGTAACAAAACCTTGATTTTCACTGTGACAGTACAGTATTTTTACAATAATTTACAGTAAGTTTTAGTGTTATGCTACAATACAAAAACAATAAACTTTCACGTTTTTATAGTAAATTTCAATGTAAAATAGACTTTTACAGTGAAAAAGGGGGGTGGTTATGTATCTTAACATTAAAAAAAATCAGTTTTTCTCCATACATTTTTTTCTCGAAAACAGTAAAATTTAATGTGAATGCACTGTATCAGTTTTTTGCTGACCAGTGAAATTTATTGTTACATGAAATTTTATTGTAAATCTACTGTGAGAACTTGGCATCGAACAATGTTGAAACAGTAATAACTATAATATTTATTATTTTATGATTGTTTGTAGGGTAAATGCTATTGTAAAATTCTATCCGGGCAGTTAGAGTGCAGCTGTCAAACGCGTGTAGCAAACAGTTGCGCAGATGGCAATAGTGAAACACGAATTTTCAACGTTTATCAATTTGAAAGTTTACACAGGTTTTTGAAGAAATTTTGTTCTAGCCCAAACGTCTGTTATCTGTGGTTTACCTAATTTTAAGTTCCCCCACGATACCACGAGATTAAGTCAAAGGTACACTCAAAAAATAAACCACTTTGATTTTACGTGAATTTTCACCTAAATGATTATTTTCCGTTTCTAAACATACATTACGTGATTCCTATGAACGGCATTTGGCAATCCTATAGAAGCTATCTGATTTACACATCAACTTTATGTGATTCGAAGTTAATCGCTGAAATGCAGCTCATGTGAATTTCCTGTGTGAAAAAAATGGCTGAAATTTTTTTCGAATAACTTATTCTAAATTTATTGAACTTTCTAATGAATTGTTTGTTTTATATTTGCGTGATGTGTGTTGGTTTTCGTAATTGCAGAAAAATACACGAGCACAATGAATTGGTATATAAATAAAAATTAAACTCATCATTTTCATCGTGTATCTGATTTACACGCCATCCCACAAGCTGTTGTACGAAATCTAATATTTGGCACTCACCATTTCGATTGTGATCATATCACGACAATATTGCTGATCCTGCAGTAAAAATAACGCTTCTATAAAGTGATTCAAATGTTGGCTGATTATGCTGCTACTGTTCCTGTTTAGCTATTGCTAATTGGAATAAGGTAATTCTTCATCGATTTGTATTTAACAAAAT
Source organism: Topomyia yanbarensis (assembly GCF_030247195.1). Classification (NCBI taxonomy): domain Eukaryota; kingdom Metazoa; phylum Arthropoda; class Insecta; order Diptera; family Culicidae; genus Topomyia; species Topomyia yanbarensis. Next base: position 230,597,756 of record NC_080672.1, read on the forward strand.
CTGTAGCTAATTTAATCCTACAGGAAAGTACTCCAAGCGTAAACACTCCTTTTGATTACCCGACGACTCTTCTACCCGGCTTTTCATAGTTACTGGAAGAGACCATTTCATATCTATGCCAAGGAGTATCTGTGAATAATCGCCAAACCTGTAGAATCACCCAACACGCTCCACGATATTTTATTAGGTCTTACCTTTACTGGTACCAACGAACAAATGAGGAAATTCGGTTGATCGTTGCTATTGAACTAAATAACACGAGCATAGTAACGGAGACGCATGGTAACATGTTACAATAATAGTGTTGTACTGCAAATGAATGCACGGAACCACACATCCTCCCCCCTCTCCAAATAAATGGAAAGGATACGGGTTGTTGATTGTTCGGAATATAGAATTAAAAAAACAAAAACATTGTTTTTATTGCGGTTGGTTTTAAGGAGATTATTCTATTATTTAAAAAAAAATCAATGAATTGGTTATTCCTGAACTATTTGTTTTCATCTACCCATCCTACTGGGTGATCACGTTTGGTTTGAATGCTATTGGCATCCTTCTTACGACATGCTGCTACGAAATGCCCACGTTCTCCACACGCGTTACAATCATTATTTAATGCCGGACACGACCCAAACTTGTGGAACAAGTGGTTACATTTAGGACAACGAGAGCGACGTCCTGTATCCCGATTGTTGTCGTCATTCCAATTCCGTTTCCTTTTTGGATTAGTTTGTTCATCCGTAGTCGTTTCAGCTCGACGTTTCCATTGCTGCCGCTCGTTGGCAAATTTCTGCTGGTTTCTTGCTACCGCAAATGCTTGCGTTTGTTCAGGTTGTGTTGTTTCCGTTGTATATGCTTCGTCACGTGTTGCTGATTGTACAATAAACGTTGTTCCATACCCAAATGTTCTTGCCGTTTTGACCAACTCTTTGTTCCGCATTCCCTTCAGTAATTGTGCTCTAACAAACCGATCTTGATCCACGCTAGTATAGCCACAAAGCCGGACTTTCTCCATCAAGCGAGCATGGAAAGCTATTGTTGGTTCACCTGGTTCTTGTTTTAGATTTGAAAATGCCTCATGTTCCGCAGTTACATCGACCATAGACTTCAGGTAGTCTTCGACGTTTTTAACGAATATTTTATAACAGTTCGATTCCTGTAGGCTTGGACGAAGTCTAGCTGCTCTGGATATGCCTTGGAGCTTCTCCCCCATAGACAGAAACAAGATCTGTGAGCGTTTTACGGGATCGTGAAAATTAGAAAGCGATGCAACGATCTCGAAACGGTCTATAAATCTATTCCACTGCTCCCACATTTTATTTGCGGGAACATCGTTTGGGAATGGTTGGATGTTTTCCCATCTAATGCTTGTTGTGCCTGTAGACACTTCTGATGTATCACACCCGATATTCCAGTTGTGGTCAGCCTCGTTGGGTGCTGCATTACATACTCCGAGTGGTTCATTAGAATTCAATGATCTCACTAGGTCGTTTAGAGCTCTTTCCATCTGATCCATTCTTTGATTATACTCTGAAACTGCTGGCGGATCTATGCTGGCTTCCACTATAGCAACGCAACCTGTGCTTTCCTTTGCTCGTTCATCGTTCTTCGCTCTGTAACAAGAATCATCGCTGTTGATACTTCGGTCATCGTCTTCGATACTGTAAGATCTCGAAATCTGCCGCTTTCTTAACTTTTTTCACCATTTACTTCGGATATCGATCATTCCCGAAGTGTATCATCGCAATCTTCCGAATCGCATTCAAACCCGGGTGCTCGTACGTATTTACCTGGGGTTGACATTTTTCAAATCTGTAACGTATAGCAGAGAAACGCAACATATGTATTATCTCAGCTACCAAATTTGTAACGATTCTAGCACTCTCTAGTATTAGTCAGCAAAAACAACTTATTGAAACGCGGCCGTCCCAGTCCGCTCTTAAATCAACCAATAGCGGTCGTCCCGATCCGCTCTAAAATTATGCAACGCGGTCGTCCCGACCCGCTACCAAACCAAAATCGCGGTCGTCTCGATCCGCTTTCGAAATCATCTAATCGCGGCCGTCCCAGTCCGCTCTCAAATTATTCAACGGCGGTCGTCCCGATCCGCACCCGACAATATTCAAAGCGGTCGTCCCGATCCGCTTCTAAAGGAATTCGCGGTTGTCTTGATCCGCTCTCGAATCCATCTATTCGCGGCCGTCCCAGTCCGCTCTCAAATAAATCAACGGCGGTCGTCCCGATCCGCACCCGATTACATCAAATTACGGCCGTCCCGGTCCGCTCTCTAAATATTCAAAGCGGTCGTCCCGATCCGCTACCAAAAGAATTCGCGGTTGTCCAGAACCGCTTTCGAATTCATACACTTGCGGTCGTCCCGATCCGCACCATGGTCATACCGGTGCGTATTTAGAGACAATCGATTCGAGATTTTTTTTAATATCCTGCCAGGTAATATCACTTTTTTTTAAATTTTCTATTCACTTTTTTTTACCATGACTACCACAAACAAAGAGCTGCACGGGATTATTTTTTTCTTCGTTCTTATCCCGATTTTTTTTAAATATTTTCACTGCACGTTTCAGAATATTATATTGCATTTGCGTGTTGGGTGATTCAAAAACATTATGAAAGAAAACTGTAAGATGTCTTTATCTTCTGGAAATTCAGCCTCCTGGCAGGATCGCCAATGTGAATAATCGCCAAACCTGTAGAATCACCCAACACGCTCCACGATATTTTATTAGGTCTTACCACAGATAACAGACGTTTAGGCTCGTTTTAAATCGTGTGTAAATACCCGCCACTGAAATTCCTAATAAGTCAGACGTCTGAAACACGTTTGGCAAACGTTTGTAGATGGCGCAGTGATCAATACAATGCAGTTAGAGTGGAGCTGTCAAACACTTGTAGCAAACTGTTGCGCAGATGGCATTAGTGCAACACGGATTTCCAACGTTTATCAATTTGAAAGTTTACACAGGTTTTTGAAGAAATTTTGTTCTAGCCTAAACGTCTGTTATCTGTGGTCTTACCTTTACTGGTACCAACGAACAAATGAGGAAATTCGGTTGATCGTTGCTATTGAACTAAATAACACGCATAGTAACGGAGACGCATGGTAACATGTCACAATAATAGTGTTGCACTGCAAATGAATGCACGGAACCACACAGTATCGTACTGTAATAAATGCTATGGAAATTCGCAGCAGGATCGCGAAGATGGGAGGCCATAAGCGCAATTGTTTCTGTGGGTGCACGAAATTACAGGTTGCACAAATCTCGGGAGCTGGTAGGAAATGTATCGTTTGCGCAATACCTTGATTTGTGCCGATACTCTCTGACGTTACTTCTGCTGGTTATATTCTACAAAGCACTGCTAACATTACGGATCTCTACCTTTTCGGTTTGTATGTGAAGCCGTTACTCTGAAGCACTTGTATCGGAACAAGTATCCATGGATTAATATTGTTATATTTATCTCCAAACAGAATTTTTTATTCGCGTCAGCTTGGAAAAGTGTGCTAACATATTGTGACGCTCGAAATGGCTGATTGTCCAAGCAAAAATGTAAAATAATAGGACAGAAATTAAATTACTACATCTTTACTCTGCATAAGCTTTAAGAAATAACTACTGTAATATCAAATACAACATATTTGTATTTGGTAATATATTAGGAGCTATCTGTATATATTTATTTTTTATATTTAATAATATGCATTTGAAGTTTAAATAAATCGGAAGAAATTGAAGAATACCGATTTTATTTTGTAAATTAATTGAAAATGCCTACATGTACGACTTCAAGTAATTGTCACGTTAGACTTCATATAATTGTTACGTTCGATTTCACATAGTTGCTACGTTTAGCTTCATGTAGTCGTTATATTTGGCTTCAAGTAACATTTACGTGAATTGCTGTTATTTATTATATCAAAAACACGTAACTTTCACCTGATGAATCAGCTATTGAAACTGATTTCGATTTACCGGACTATCCGATAGCCTTTATGTGAAAAGTTGGGTGGATGAGATTCATGTATGTTTTCACATACAATCAACGTGATTTCTTTTTGAGTGTACTCAATTTTAGGTAGTTTTTCGTTTCCGTGTACGTACACGCCATACACCGAGCAAAATTTACATTGAATTTCCATAAAAACGTCTTATGACTTTCAGACATAAGGATTTTAAATGGATTCTATAAATCTGTCTTATGATTTGGAGGGGAAATTTTCCAAATCCATCTCTTATTATTTTCATAAGACAGTCTTATGAAATTTATGAAAATGTCCGAATGAACGCCATAGGTGCCCATTTATGAAAATTGCTGACATTTATAAGTAGAAAACATAGTAGAAATAACGATTTCCATAGAACAGTCTTATGAAATTTATTACAATGTTCGAATGAATGCAAGAAGTTTTTTATTTATGGATATTATTGTGCATTTATATAAAAAAAGAACATGGCTGACATTTCTTGAGCATTTTTAGTACACAAAAAATCAACAGTAAAAATCAACCTTGAGAGGATATTAGGTTTTACACCAACCGACATAACCCCACAAAATGAGCCGGATGAAATTCGTTTAACTATTCTCGGTGGTTTGTTTACATGGGAGTTACGTGAGTTTGAATGTAACAGATGGGCACCCGTTGCACTCCAACTCACGCAACTGACAAATTAAACAAATCACTGAGAATTGTCAAACATGAACGTCATTCCTCATGAGTTCATTCGTGTGGTCATCTTGTGGAACTCAATTCGGGACAAATTAACCGCCAAGTATAGATCCCTTCAGAAGATTGAAGAGAAAACTCTCATTAAATATTAAAATTTGTACATAATGAGCAACGCTTCGTCAATATTTCTTGGGAAACTGGGCTTAGACAACTGGGAAACTGGACTTGGCAACTGAATGATAATGATTGTTACTTCTCAAATGATTTTGATAAATATAAAATACGCGTCAGACACTAATTATATGCACAACTTATTTCATTTCAAATAATCGGATATCTTCTGTAAAAATCATAACCATGTAAACAGATTTAATGCTCACAGTAATTGATTCAATAACATAAAGACAATTTAAAATTTTGTTGCAATTTGACTGAAAATCTCACTTCTTTTGTTTCAAACAGCGGTAATCAAAAAGTGCTGAAACTATTAACTCCTGGTTGGCCGTCCAGGCCAGTACTGAATTCATAAGAAACAATTATGAACTTTTCACAAAAGTGACGTTTATGAAAAACAAAATACAATTTTATAGAATCAATAACAAATCTCTTATGGGTTTCATGAGAAAAACTTATGAAATTCTTAAAGGCATACATTGGAGCGAAGTCATAAGACTGTTTTATGAAATACATTATTTGTACGTCTATGGAGTGCATGAATAAAGATAAATGAATTCATAAGCCTGCCTATGACATTCTAAAGCGTTCAATGACATCGTCAGAAGGTTGGTTCATATGCCGAGACTTATGAAATTCTCAGATGCTTTTTGCTCAGTGTATGACACAAATACTACATTACAAGCTGGTGGAAAATAATAAACAAAGACGGCAAAAATAAATGGGATTGTTTTCAACCAGGAAACTTCATTAGTGTTCGTGAGACCGGTGGCAAAGAACTCAATAGTATAAACTTTTATTATTTTTATTTTATAAACTGTGGATTGCCTAATTGCCTATCCTTACACGCTAAGATTCAGTAACTTTTTTTTGAGGATAAAATACCCATCTCGGACTAAACTTCATCCCATCAAAATTCGGTAAACTGCATATTACCCAAAGAATGGGTAACAGTAACGATTCTCAAAAATAGGTAATTTTTCCTTATTATGAGATTCATGAAAGATTCTCAAAATTGGGTAATTTTTCCGCAAAATTAAGTTTGTTGAATGTAACTGAAATTAGATAAATTCTCGACAAACATATGATTACGGCCTAAAAGCCAACTGTCAAAATCCACTTTGAATGGAAATTCCGAACAAACCGATACACACAAATTACAGATGTTGGTAGTAAATGAAAGAGATAAACTGTTGTGAACTGTGTTCGACTAGTAACGGTTTGTCTGGAATTTCCATTCAAATTGGATTTTGACAGTTGGCTTTTAGGCCGTAATCATATGTTTGTCGAGAATTTTACCCAAAATTGAGAAGGTGCACGCAGAAGAATCAGGCCTTTTTGAATCAACAAAACGTTTAGTTGAATCAAAAACGTGGCGAATGACTGTTTCAAACTGAAATGGGCGTTTTTCGAAAGCATGTATTTGGTTTAGTTCAACAAATACTTCTGTTTACATTTTAAATAGAAACATTGTTGAATCAAAATAAAATTTGTTAGATCTAACTGATCCCTTTGTTAAAAACCAACAGAATCTTTGTTTAATTTCAACTAAATTTGAGTTGTTCTCTCCTTTGGTTAATACAAACGATTTGTTTTTGTTTCTTCAAACTTGTTTGTTCGGTTAAACTTATCATGATTTTGTTGTTTCAAACGAAATATTTGTTGAAACTACTGAAAAGCCAACAAATAAATTAGTTGGTAATTTCAACCAACAGTATTGATTGAATCAAACCTGAATCTTGTTTGTCACTATATCAAACGGGAAAATTGTTATTTAAAACCAAAATTTGTTCATTTTTACTATTTTTTTTTCTGCGTGTGGTGTGTTCTTAAAATTTAGATAGAATTTTGCGTGTTTGGTTTTCTTTTGCAAATATAATACGCAAAAAGAGATTATAACCTCTGAGTCTGTGAAAAACTGCTCGCATAAATATGCGATTATGGGCAGTGTAATACCGAATACATCAGTATTAGTTAAAGTAATAGATGACAACGTGATAGAGGGAGACAGTTGTGCCGACCCTAGAAGCTATAATCTTTTTAAATACACAGCATTGTGATTACACATTTTATTAAAATATATACTATATTAATGATACCCTACAATAATTCATCTTTCGCCATGCACATTTTATGGATATCCGTCACCCACAAATCTACTTCCTGATGATTAATGAATTCCCGGGATTTGCACTGATATTGTTGATAATGCTGGTTTTATAACCGCATCATTTTACACACTCGCATCTTTAATTTGGAAAAATTGTGCCAGTTTTTCATATGTATTGGTAGCGGGTGTCCTTACGAGTACACTCATATCATTCTTAAACCTTAATTATTCTTTTATGATTTTTAAATTTAAAAAAACCAAATTAAACTCAACCAGCAAACTGACAGTTGTCCTATTAAATGACGTATCTGCAAATATCTCGTTCGCCTCATTGTTAACCGGGACAGCACCCCACACAGCATGATCTGGTACTTTGTCAATCCGCTAGCAACCTGCCATCCCAAGTTTCATCTGCAAACTATGGTAGATCTGATAACCTATAGGGTCGTGCAAGTCGCATGGGTTTGGATGTGTTATTGTCCTAAAAGGAAACAAACTAAAAAATGTTTTTTTTTCAATAGTTTCGGGCCAAAAAATTGAAAAAGGACTGAGATATTAACTCACGGTACTAATCTGCATCAGAATATGCCTTAACCCGCACACCCCTAAAGATCCCTATTAAGCAAATAGATTATGACTGACGATTGAATCCAAGAGGTACCTGTTGGAACAAGAAGAAAATTCAGAACTATTACAATAAGAAGAGGTTTTTTGCTGTTCTCTCATATACCTATGCTTGATTCTGTTATGATTTACCATGCGGAGATTTATTAAATCAGTGAAAGTAAAACCATTTGCTCCATTTGACTGTAGTCTGCCTTTTTAAAGCGGAATCTATTAGCGACAAATCGTCCCAAATCGTGATGTTCACCCGTGGTATTGTCGCGTTGTTGTTGTTGGCCTATTCAAGAATCTTTTAAGCTAGTTCCATTAGTTCATTTGTTCGGTTTTTAAATTATTTTTCTGAGTTTGGTACTAGTACATTTCTTGAACGTCTCTATAACAACGAGATAGAAACCATTAAAATAAGCTTACATCTTCTTTTCTGCTGAAAATGGGTTATTAGTTGACGGAATAAATCTGTTATTACCTGAAAGCATTGATATATCACGTGCTCTAGCTTGGAAGGCGATCGAAAATGTGTCCAACAACGCCTAGTGTTAAGATCGCTAACTTATTTGTAATGTAGGAAAATACTCTATTCAGTGTCTGATTATTTGTCTTAGTGCGGCATGTATGTACCGATTGACAATGTTGCGCATCATCGCATCTTATTTTATGCAAACCGTATACATGAAAACCTGTAATCTAACGGGGCTGTGTATAATGTCAACAAATAAGCCCATTTTCCGGGTTTGTTCAAAGGTGCCGCTAAAGATTATTGGTAGATGCGGGAGAGGTTATCTTTATAGTGCTCTGGTGCCGACTCTATTATTTAAAACGGTCAATCTGTTTTAACTAATATAGTTTCTGACCCGATTCCTGGATTCCTGGCAAGAGTTGCTGCTCGTCATCTCTGATGTTCATAAAGTTGTAGGTACCAACCGTAACAGCTTATTTCGTTTTCTATTAGAGTTTTCGATTGAAGGAACTGGTGGAGTTTTCTGCACTGAAATTGCACTTTTCTTGCAGAAGTGTTGTCAAAACACCGACACCATGTTCCATTGATAGGAACTGCAATAAAAAAGTGCAATTCCAGTGCAATTTCGGGGTAGAGATTTGGCACCGAAAATTTTGTCGGTAGAGCCAGTGCACTCACCAACACCATCAACACAAAATGTCAAAAAAAAAAAAATCAAAATGGATGCGTAAACAAATTTCTCGTATCTGGTCTCGTATGCAAAATAATTTGATTTTAAGCGAAATTTTATTCTTTTTTGATATATTTGCAGAGTGGCGTTGTCAATTTGCCGAGCGTAATCGTGTTCGGCGCTTTTATGCAGATTTTTTTCAGCTAGTGTTTTTCAGTTCCGCTGTAGACAATGGAAAATTAACAGTGCGGACGTGATTCCAGTGGCTCTCACAAAGGTGGTAAAGTCGTTATTAAACTGGTGCTCCAGAAAACGACGTTAGCCAATTGACTCCTACCAAAATTTTACGAAGGTAGAAAGGAATGGGTCAGTGATCTATGTCATATGCAAGTACGACCAGGAGGTTGCAAGGAACCCATAAGTGGAACTAATGGTTGATCCTGGAGTGGATATAGTAACACACCTGTAACCACCGGTTACGACAGTTGTTAGTTGGCTTTGCCAAATTGATAAGTGTCGCTAGGTTTGCTCATTCCCTTTCCCAATCCCTAACTCCTACTCTGTGTAAAACATCAAAATGTGTGAGTGATGGCCTTCCAAGTCCAGGTTGTCATCTGAGACGGGTGGGTCACTCACGCAGAAGGGTTGCAGGCGCTCACCCAAGGTGTCTCATCACAACGGTGTGAGCATAACGTATCGCAACATGCTATCCATCGCTGTCGCAGCCATTGGAAGGGCTGCCAAGGTTTTGACAATTTAAATGTGAGTTCGGATGATATTGCAAAAATTGAGGTTTTTCGGTATCATCCGAGCTGAGTTAGGCTCGGTGGTCGCCAAGATAGTTCTTTCGGTTCTCGACATTCGAGGAAGTCAGAAGTGCGCGTGGTTTTTTCTCATTATTCAATGTGATTTTTCGTGTACAGTTTAAGTGGTGTATTGTGTGTGTAAGCACCGCAGGGCACTTTGCGCATACCTGTTTGGTGCACTATCTTGATTCGAAATATCAGAGGTCGCTGGGAAGGGAGAAACGGAAAATCATAATTGTCAAAAGGGAGCATAGAAAGAGTTAGATGGTAAACAAAAAGTAAAAATTGATGAAAGTGGTTCAAAAGTTTTTCGGATTGAAATTATATTTATTAAAGCGTTTGAAGGCAGTTGAATTATAGCTGTATTTAGCGAACGATACGTTTAGATTGTAAATAAAACAGAGTTATAATATTTGGGTGAATCGGCTTACAACTATAACATTTTGTGTCCGATAGGAGAATTATATTTGCTGTACGAAGTCCGTGGTTTCTGAAACGATAAGTACAAAGACTCATCTCGTGGTATCCCTGTACATTGCAGTTTGGTGCCTGTAAGTAAAAAATAAGAAAAGAATATAATTTAGAAAAACCCAATTTGATTAAATTTATGCAGATTTCGGTGATTGAAGGAAAAGCTGAAAGCAGTCAGGATTAGAAAAAAGAGAAACTATTCATGTAAGCGAATTATTCTGAACTAAATGATTGAATATTTAATGATTAAATAATACTTGCAGTTTTAAGCTGCGCGAATACGGCTGCTATAAAAAAGGTTTGTGATTAATCCGAACAAACTTAAAAATGAATAATGCTGTTTTTAACCTAAACGACACCGAGGTAACTGGTTACAACTGTGCGGTCTGCAACCGGCCGGATCATGCCGAGGATGAAATGGTCGCCTGCGACTGTTTGCCGAAGATGGTTTCACTTTAAATGTGCCGAAGTTGGAAGCGAGGTAGGTGATATTTCTTGGAGCTGTCCAGAATGCAAAAGCAAACCGAAAAATGGAAATGCGGAAGACAGTGGCAAACTTGTGCCAGCCGCAGATAACGATAAAGCAGGAAGCGGGGGAACGTATAAACCAGTCGCTAATCCTGCTACAGGTCCGGATGAGGTTTTGCAGAGTTTGCCCGAGAAAACAGGTACATTATCGTTCCAGGAGTTAGAGTTGCAGAAGATAGAGGCATCTCGTAAAAGGCAGGAAGAACAAATGGAGATGGAAAGAGTTTTGACATTAAAAATGTCTTACTCCACTATCTGGGGCTGGGTGTCATTCTAAAATCTAAACCATCTCCCATGTAACGAAACTATGTAAGGTTTGCACGCTTATAACTCCGATATTACTAGATGAATTTTAATCATTCATACACCAACCGATTCAGAAACACCTAACTTAAATATTGGTAATAATTTAATATCTCCCCAATAAAAGTAGACTTTTGGAAATTGGTAAAATTAAAAAGTTCACGAAAAACGGGAAAATTACCATTCGTGAGGCAGATTTCTCAGACACAGCCGTCAAGAGAGGGCAGCTTAGTTGCTCAATGAAACACGAAAAGTCATAAATAGAAGCAACGCATGTTCGTTTAAATCAGTTGTTGCTCTTATCCCATAGGAATAACATCGTCTCCGGGCGATGCCATAAGCGCTATCGATTTTCGGTAACGTTGGCATTTGCACACACTCGCACCTAAGTGACTAAACCATATACGGTTAGTTTATAAATAGAGGTGACGCGTACCCGTTTGAATCAGTTTTTGTTCTTATGTCGAACGGGTAAGATCGTGACTGCAGCGTCTGGGCACTGCAATAAGCGGTAGACGCTATGCATTTTCGGCAGCGGTGGCTGTGTGCGGATTTTTCGGGTACCAGCACGGTGTCACAGAATGATTAGCAAAGTGGGTGGGCGGGGTGGTTTGGATTTAATTCAATACGGTGTGTGCTGCTTAAGAGTGTTGCGTTGAAAAAAATATGTATATTTATTTTCATGCATGCGTGTGCGTTGTAACTTGTTATTCCATGTTTACGGCGCTTTGTAGCTGCGTAGGGTAAAGAGCCTATTGGTTTTCATGTTTCATATTTCGGTTATATGTTTTTTATCAGTAAGGCATCTGACAACGTGCTTTTAGTTATTGCACTGTTCAGCAGCGTAGTATTTTATATAGGAGAGTACACTCAGGTTTTTACGCGGGTTTTGAAATTTACGCGGTTTTCATTAACGCTTTTTTTTTTAATTTACGCGGTTTTAATTTACACGGCCTGTATCCCCTACGTGAAAAATCTGAGTGTAATTGCATCGGAAACAATCACATTCCCAGCAGAACTTTTTGTTTTCTAATTTCAAACACTTTTGTTTCGTACTGCACACAACGGAAAATTTTAAAACAGAACTTACCGGCCCAGCAGCAGTTTAAGCGGGTGTCCTTTTTCGATTCAAATTCAAGCCATGTCTTAAGCGTTACTGGACTTAAAATTGTTTTCCCAGTTTATCCAGTCAGAATATCTGTCCTACCCTATGCATTTAAAACACAGTTCTAATTGCGTTTTAAAGTATACAACAAATAGAACGGTTGAGTATACTAATTTAAATTTTAAAATAAATCTCTTTTAAATTATGAGACAAACCGCTGTACTGAAGATATAATTGTCAGTCCTATTACCACATAAAACACCTATATAACATAAAACGCTGCAGAATTGGTTTAATAATACAATGTTTACACTACAGAGTTATAACACGTTTTAATAATTAGCAACAAGAAAAATGTCACCAAGATAGCATAAAAACTCGTTTTGACTGGTAGTGCGAACGTTGCATAACAATGTAATTTATCAAATAATTTCATTTTTTCCACCACTAATCGATCAAGAAATACTTAAACTTAAGATGGTTTACTTAAGTTCATTAGTACATTATTGAAAATTTAAATGGAAAATGAAATTTCATATTTCATGGAGAATCTGTATATTTCCGTTGGCGAACGTGGGCTTCCTCATCACAGCTCTCAATATGGAACTTTTCTTTTGAATATATTTTCTGAACAGACCAGCCTATTTTTACTAGATGGATCAGCCAAATAATGCCAATCACCTAGTGAGATACTTGATTAATTAATAGATTACCGTTAAAAGACCTTCAATAAATTATGTTTTGATGGGGAGGGTATATAGCAAATTGTAACATATGAAAACAGGCGAGTGAACAAAAACGTGAGTCGATATGTGTGATAGATAAAATTCATTTGCACGCTCTTGAAAAAAGCTACATTTTTAATGTCACCGTGGTCGTGTCCTGTACACAACCCTTTAATTTTTATATAAACGACGGCTGGAAGTACAACGAGAGCTGTTTGAAAAGAGACAGCAGGTAGAGCGTGAAAAGCGGCAGATGGAACTCGAGTTCGAAAAGCAGAGTCTGCAAATGGCGATTGCTGAAGAAGAAGAGCATCATAAGCAGCAACAGCAGATTAGAACCGAACTGACTCGCAAATTAGAACAGCTGCGAATGAGGCGGCTCGAAAATTCACCGGAAGGGATTCGAGCCATATGTGAATTAGATGAGCCTGGAGAGGCCTCGAATGTAAGAGCAGCCACGAATGACAAAAATCACCAGGATAACAAACAGCGGGGTGACGTTCAGGGAGCGTATCACAAACATTCGACTCCAAAGCCAACCGGGCAACGTCCACCATTGCAAATAAGTTCTTCGAATAAATCGGAACCAGCCGAACGTCAGAAGAACATGAGTTCAAAGCAAAGTGTGTCAGCACTGTCTGTAGGAAGCCAGTCGAATCTCGACGAAGATTCAGAGTCCGAAGCGGAGAGCGAGTACTCCATACGAACGCGATCGCAGCGAGATGCTCCTCGGGTAAGGGGGCCAACAAGAGCCCAGCTTTCCGCGAGGCAGTTTTTAGCAAAAAAGCTTCCAATATTTACCGGACGACCAGAAGTTTGGCCAATGTTTATCTCCAGCTACGAGACGGCAAACCAGGCTTGTGGATTCTCTAACGTCGAAAACCTAGGACGGTTGCAAGAGAGCTTGAGAGGTCAAGCATTAGAAGCAGTCCGAAGTCGCCTGCTATGGCCAGATGCCGTGCCTCAGATCATCGAATCTCTTCGGATGCCCGAGCCCGACGACCCGAGCAATTATTGAATATGCTGTTGGTCAAAGTTCGGAAGGCGGAACCACCCAAGGCCGATCGTTTGGCGACCCTATGCTGATCCAAGAATTGGTAGAAAAACTACCAGCTAGTACAACAATGGAGTGGGTGCGCTACAAAAGAAGAGAGCGCCGCGTAATTCTTCGAACATTATCCGATTTTCTGTCGGAGATTGTGAGAGATGCCAGCGAGGCCACGTTGTACTGCGGAGGATATTCGCAACTTGAAAGTCATCCAAGAAGCGGGAAAGGTAAACCGAAAGAGCGCGAAGAATTCCTGAATGCCCATTGCGCTTCGGAAAGTGATGCTCGGCGTGAGGTAGAAGGAAAGAAGCCGTGCAAAATCTGCTCTCGGTCAGATTACCGCATCCGTAACTGCCCCGATTTTCGTAAATTGAATCTGGCGATGCGCTGGGAGGCTGTACGAAAATGGAGTCTGTGTAAAACCTGTTTAAATGACCATGGGGATTCCCCTTGCAAACTCAGTTTTCGCTGCAATGTCGGCAGCTGCAGTGAATCACACAATCCGCTTCTACACCCGGAAAAATTTTACGCTAATTGCAATGTGCATCGATTCCAGCAGCAATCGGTGATCTTTCGAATGATTCCAGTAACACTGTACAATGGACTGTATGCGGTAGACACGATCGCGTTCCTCGACGAAGGTTCTTCATATACGTTAGTAGTTAAGTCTTGATAAAACAGCTGAAGGCGAAAGGAGTTGTGCAATCGCTTCGTGTAACGTGGACTGCAGGTGTTTCACGGTTGGAAAAAGACTCACAGAGGCTGGACTTGTCGATTTCAGCTCGAGATTCTACACAGCGCTTCCAAATTAAGAATGCACACACGGTAGAAGAGCTGAAACTGCCGAAGCAGACGCTGGGATTTGAAGAAATTGCTAATCGGTTCAAGCATCTCCACGACATACCAATAATGGACTATAAACAAGGTGTTCCACGGATATTAATCGGGCTAAAGGACCTTCACTTGTACGCTCCACTCGAGACTAGGGTGGGACGCCCCGATGAGCCCATAGCGGTCAAGTCAAAGTTGGGTTGGACGGTATACGGTCCGGTACGGAGTGACGATCCAAAAGAAGATTTTGTTGGTCATCATTCTTGTAGTAGCGCATCGAATCAAGAATTACATGACATCCTAAAAAAGTATTACGCCTTGGAAGAGGCAGGCGTTTCAGTAGCCTTAATTACGGAATCGGCCGCGGAGCGAAGAGCAAGAGAAATTTTGGACAGTACTACAGTAAGGATTGGCAACCGCTTTGAGACGGGCTTGCTGTGGAAGTTGGACCAGCCCACCTTTCCAGACAGTTATTCTATGGCATTAAGGCGAATGAAAGGCCTTGAAAAGCGTCTTCTGAGAGATGAAGGTCTGTTCAACAATGTACGAAGCACGATTGCTGAATATTTAACGAAAGGATACGCACACAAAGCAACGTTCCAAGAATTGCAAGAACACAAAGCTCCCAACGTGTGGTATCTGCCATTGAACATCGTGATCAACCCCAGGAAGCCGGATAAACTACGTTTGGTGTGGGACGCGGCAGCAGCGGTGGGTGGTGTCTCGTTAAATTCCCAATTACTTACGGGGCCAGACATGCTGACATCTCTTCCCTCTGTTATATGTCGTTTCCGTGAACGTGAAGTCGGGTTCGGAGGTGATATAAAAGAGATGTACCACCAAATACGTATCAGAAAGGAGGATCAGCAGGTTCAGCGGTTCTTGTTTCGAAACGACCCTTGCTCGCATCCAGAGGTATATGTAATGGACGTTGCTACATTCAGCTCAACCTGTTCCCCGTGTTCCGCTCAATTTATAAAAAATAAGAACGCAGGCGAATTCTCCACACAGTATCCGGAGGCATCGAAGGCCATTGTGGATAACCACTATGTCGACGATTATTTTGACAGTACCGACACGGTGGGCGAAGCAATAAGACGGGCGAAAGAGGTACGTTATATTCATTCTCGTGGCGGTTTCGAAATCAAAAACTGGGTAGCGAGTTCTAGTGAAGTCCTTCAGGCTCTGGGTGAAGCCAAACCAGAACAGCGAATACACTTTAACGAAGACAAGCATACGGGGACTGAAAGAGTGCTCGGAATTGTGTGGAATTCGGAAAGTGACGAGTTTTGTTTCACGACAAGGTTACGTAATGAGCTGATGCCCTTTATAACGGGTGAGCAATGGCCAACCAAAAGAGCAGTCCTGAGTTGTGTGATGAGTTTTTTCGACCCGCTAGGGCTGATGGCCCCATTCACTATCTATGGAAAGATGCTGATACAGGATCTCTGGCGAACGGGCTGTGAATGGGATGAAGAGATAGATGAGGAATCAATAGCTAAGTGGAAAAATTGGATAGGACGGTTGCCGGAGATTGAACAAATTAGGATACCTCGCTATCATTTCGTGAAAGGGCAGGAGGCGGACTACAGTACTTTACAGCTGCACGTATTCGTCGATGCCAGCTCAAACGCATATGGGTGCGCAGCGTATTTCCGGATTTTAGTCGCTGGAAAACCGTATTGTTCTCTCGTGATGGCGAAGTCCAAGGTAGCTCCACTAAAGCAGCTGACGATTCCACGACTGGAGTTGCAAGGGGGATCCAGGCTGTTAAACACCATTATCGAAACACATTCACTGCCGATAAAGCAACGGTACCTCTGGACGGATTCTAGAACTGTTCTTTCCTGGATTCACTCCGACCAGCGAAAATACAAGCAGTATGTTACTTTTCGAATTGGAGAGATCCATTCTCTTACTAATCCGGACGAATGGCGCTGGTTACCAACAAAGCACAATGTAGTAGACGACGTGACTAAGTGGCAAGCGGGACGCCGATTCGAATCCGACTCACCATGGTTCCAGGGGACAAGCTTTCTAAATCATTTCGAAGAGCTATGGCCGCAGCAACCGCAAGTAGATCCAAACTTGTTGGAGGAAATTCGGGCAATAAATATGTTTCACGATGTCTCAGTTATGGAAGCAGTTATTGACCCCCTCAGATTCTCTAAGTTAAGGTTCTGATTCGGACTGTAGCTTGCGTGTATCGTTTCATAACAAACTATCGACGAAAGATAGCAAAGCTGAGTATTGAAGCTATTCCAGTACCAGAGAAGGTGAAAAAACTCGCAAAAGTAAAACATCCAGTTGTCTTAGTTCCACTAAAGCGTGAGGAGCATCAGAAGGCTGAATCCTATCTATGGCGAGTCGCACAAGCAGAAGTATATAAGGAGGAAGTGAAGATTCTACTAAAAAATTAACAACTTTCTAGCTCAGACCGTCATCGACTAGAGAAAGATAGTGAACTTCACGACAAATCTCCTTTCTTAGACGATAGCAACGTTATAAGAATGGAAGGAAGGACAAATAATGCTCCATTCATTCCGTTCGAGTTGTGTTGTCCAATTGTTATGCCGAAGGGACATCGCATTACTACGATGCTAGTGGAATATTTCCATCAAAAAATGGGTCACGCGAACACTGAGACTGTTGTGAACGAGATGCGACAGCGATTCTGTATTAAGCATCTCAGAGCAGAGCTGAAGCGTGTGTACGGTGTAGGATCAGGAAGACTAACCCAGTGATCCCCAGAATGGCACCTCTTCCAGTTCAGCGTATTACTCCCTATAAGCGCCCGTTCAGTTACACAGGTATCGATTATTTCGGGCCGGTGCTTGTGACCGTAGGGCGTCGAACAGAGAAACGGTGGGTTGCCCTCTTCACATGTTTAACAACGAGGGCAGTACATCTTGAGGTCGCCCATAGCCTGACGACTCAAGCATGCGTTATGGCGATAAGGCGGTTTGCCTGCCGGCGAGGAACTCCACTTGAGTTTTTTTCAGACAACGGAACGAATTTCAAAGGTGCGAGTAAGGAGATTGTAAAACGTATTTCTGCAGATTGCGAAGGGGCCATGCATAAATGACGTAGCATTTTGGGGGGTAGGGAGGATATACCAAATTTGTGACGAAGTGTGACGAGGGGGAGGGTAGGGTTAGAAGTTGTGCGACGTAGCATTAGGTTTAAAACCCATTGTTTAGAGAAAACAATTTAATGATCTTCCATTCCCAAGAGAAATGAATTTAAATTCAAACAAGTTACTTTTGATGCGGTTTTTCATAAGGTAAATTTTACGATTCGCGGAATTACAAGTTCGCAAAAATACGAAAAGATTTTGTATGCAGATTTAACTTGCTACATTAGTTAACTAATGTTGCTAACCAGTAGACTTCGTTTGGAAGCTGAATTAAATTTTCACTTCGGATTCAACCAAACAAAATTTAGTAATTTAGATGAACGTATGCTTCTTAGAACTATTGGCAGCTGCAGGATTGTGAACTGAGAGAACTTCTCTTCATGCTCCCCTTGACATATAAAATTGAAAACAAAACTATCAACACTATATTTGTGATGAAATGGGCTTATTTTGCACGCAATTTGCTGTTATAATGAAAATGTTGATAAAAGTCGTCAAACATTTTGAAAGGACATGTATATAAAATAATTGAAAAACATGCAATTTTTTTTTTCATCACCCGGGCGCTTTGCATGGGACGAGGGGGAGGGGGTAGGTAAATGCTACGTTATTTACGAGGGGGAGGTTAGAATTTTGTGACCAAATGCTACGAGGGGGGAGGGAGGGGTAAAAAATCACCAAAAAAAAGCTACGTCATTTGTGTACGGCCCCGAAGAGGCGTTCACAGACGCCACAACTAGGTGGAACTTCAATCCACCCTCGGCACCCCATATGGGCGGGGCATGGGAACGATTGGTACGCTCGGTGAAGGCAGCCCTCAGCGAGCTAGATGATGGTCGGAAGTTGACGGATGAACTACTTCTTACCGTGTTGGCGGAAGCAGAAGATCTTGTCAACTCACGGCCGTTGACGTATCTCCCAGTGGAACTAGGAATAGAAGCAGCACTAACTCCAAATCATTTCCTGCGTTCATCTGTGACAGGAGATATCACGCAATCGGTGGCAAAAAGCAACCAAGCAGAAGCGCTGCGGGACTCATACAAGCGGTCCCAACATCTTGCGGACCTGATATGAAAGCGCTGGATATTAGAATACTTGCCGATGTTGAACCAGCGAACTAAGTGGCACGATGAATCGGATCCGATTGAAGTAGGTGATGTGGTGTACGTCGTGGATGAACACAACCGTAAAATATAGATTCGAGGTGACGTTACTACTGTCTACAAGTCAACAGATGGCCAAATAAGACAAGCTGCTGTAAGAACTACAAAAGGAGAGTTGAAGCGACCGGTAGCTAAGCTGGCGGTGCTCGAAGTAAGAGATCGTAAATCTGGCTTCAAGGCAGAGCCAACACCAGTGTTACGGGGCGGGGCTATGTAAGCACCGCAGGGCACTTTGCGCATACCTGTTTGGTGCACTATCTTGATTCGAAATATCAGAGGTCGCTGGAAAGGGAGAAACGGAAAATCATAATTGTCAAAAGGGAGCATAGAAAGAGTTAGATGGTGAACAAAAAGTAAAAATTGATGAAAGTGGTTCAATAGTTTTTTCGGATTGAAATTATATTAATTAAAGCGTTTGAAGGCAGTTGAATTATAGCTGCATTTAGCGAACGATACGTTTAGATTGTAAGTAAAACAGAGTTATAATATTTGGGTGAATCGGCTTACAACTATAACATTTTGTGTCGGATAGGTGAATTATATTTGCTGTACGAAGTCCGTGGTTTCTGAAACGATAAGTACAAAGACTCATCTCGTGGTATCCCTGTACATTGCAGTTTGGTGCCTGTAAGTAAAAAATAAGAAAAGAATATAATTTAGAAAAACCCAATTTGATTAAATTTATGCAGATTTCGGTGATTGAAGGAAAAGCTGAAAGCAGTCAGGATTAGAAAAAAGAGAAACTATTCATGTAAGCGAATTATTCTGAACTAAATGATTGAATATTTAATGATTAAATAATACTTGCAGTTTTAAGCTGCGCGAATACGGCTGCTATAAAAAAGGTTTGTGATTAATCCGAACAGTGTGAATAATGTTCTTTTTTTGTTTTAGATACAGATAGATTAGAGTAAAAGTTATTATATATGCATTAATTGTAAACGATTATAGTACGGTTAGTAAATAGTGATAGCGTATTGTCCTAGTATAAAACAAATTGTAAATTTTTGGATGTATTTTAACAGTGTCACAAAACGAAGAAAAAACGAAGAAATTGAAAAGCACGAATCACATACAAATTAAAATCAAGTTAAAAAGGTAAAATTGCTACATAAAACAGGTTAAAAGATTGCGCGGGATAGGGTTTCGAAACACCTTAGTATATGCTAATTTGCGCTGTGCAGGTCCACAGCGGGCCTTTTTTTCTCTGGCTTCGGACTACGTCCGAAGGGTTTCTTCGCAGGAAGCACGCTAAACAGAAATCCTCAAAGCGAACCGATTAGAGAACCGAGAGTCCTTGCTGAAGAACCCTAGATCCGACGCGCTGGGGAGATTCACCGCCATTTTTGGCAACTCCGCCAGTGTGCTAACGCCGCCATTGTTATTGACGGTGTACAATTACGAGATCGGCAGGTTTGTTGCCTTCAAATTTCCGGACCGTTTTCCTGCCACCAGCGAACCCAGATCCACCAGAATTTGCCATGGCTGTAATAGTCAGCCGCACAACCACTGTAAACCTGCACCAGATAAAAAGATCCGCAAGTAGCTAAATCGTGACGTCACATAGCATTAAGTTTAGTTAGGGTATGGTAATAAATTGTATGTATAAATTAAAATTCTGTACCATCTGTATATTCTCGTATAACATTGTCCGTACAATAACACCACTACTTTGAATCGGTTTCCGGACTCGAAAGGAGTCGTCAGTCCTCGTCCTAGGATGTTTCCGCTGAAAGAGCATTCACGGTATCGCTTTTGAGCATATTAAAATATTGCTTTACCTTTTTAGTTGTCCACCTTGGTTGCAGCAGCGATTGATGGTCCGGTTTCCCCTGTTCCCGAAGTGAATGAGTTCCGTGGTGAGTACAACTAAAACCCTGAATGTATACCAGCAGTAGAGAGCATAATCCCCCTCCAACCACCCACTGAGCAAGTCGAGGGGCTACACACCGAATGTGTCCCAAGGAGAACGACTACGGTGGCGTTATGGATTCACCAAAAATAGGCATCTACATCGACGTCTAGCTTTAATCCGTATGATGCTCAGCTAAAAATGTTCCACGTAACCAGAAATTTTGTCTCACGCGAGCTGAGTTCCACCGTGGAAAACTAAGTCAAATGAAAACATGAAGAAAGCCATGGTAGGGAAGGTGTTTGAGATGAAGCAAACTTCAAAATCGGTGGCATCGAATATAGGGTTACTTGACAGCAGCCAGATAGAAGATCAATCCATCCCGTACAATGATATCAATTTTCATTTAAAACATTTTTTACATTTTTCTAATACTAGTACCTAAATATGAAATGTTCTATGCGGGAACTATTCAATAAGACATTAGGGCATCTTCCATCTGACGAGCTATGTATTAAGAAACCTCGCATTTTATATATATGTAAAAATGTTAAGTATATATGTAGAAGATATCAATCGACTCATCTCAAGGAGATCATATAAGTATCTGAATGTGATTGAGTGATGAACGCGTATCATTGCCTGCCAGTTTGTATGCTTGTTTCGCAGAAAGTAGACGTCCATCTCCAACATTAAAGTTGTGTAAAAATCGAAGATATTTTCGGAGGTATTTGGGATACCTCCACCAGATGCGCTACTGTCCTCATTTTGTTTATTGACTGAGTTCGATTGAATTAACATACCCAGTCAAACCATTCCCGAACCGATTCGAAATTCTGAATGGATTCCAGCTCAAATACAACCACCGATTGAGTCGGAATTGGTTGTTACATTTGAGCTGGAATCAATTCTGGAATCGGTTTACGGTGGACTTGGGATAGGCTATCGTGGCGGCGCTAATGTTTAACGGATATTAGTTCAAATGTTTACATATGTTTTATTATTTTTGTTCGATCGTGGATGTCATTATACGTAGATGAATTGATGTTCTGTGCCATGTAATCGAAGTACAAGGACATGAATCGGGTCTGAGAATTAAGCTCGACAAGCCTTTTGCAATTTGCAATCACCAATGGGTTCACAATATCGCATCGAATGAGTAATCGATATGAGAGGTCCCAGAATCGATTTTTCAGCGGAAGAACGCCCGCCAGCACTTCGAGACTCATCGTATGGGTCGAGTGCATGCAACCCAAGGCAATACGCAAGCAACGATGCTGGATTCACTACAGTTTGATGAAGTGTATGTTCGCAGCGGAGCGAAAGCAGAAAAATCCGTACTCCATCACTGATAATATCGTTGTTTGGTACAGCCTGATTAGGTCTCCTGGATGGGCACCCCACCATGTTCCAGTTATTGTACGGAGAAAGTTGATCCTTTGTTGGCACTTCTGTTTCAGATACCTAATGTGACATCCCCAGGTACCTTTAGAGTCGAACCAGACCCCGGTATTTGAATGTTGAAACCTGAGCAATAGTTTTATCCATTAACTGAAGCTGTAGTTTCGCTGGTTCACGCTTCCTTGAAAATACGACTAGCTCAGTTTTCTCCGTAGAGAAATCGATACCCAGCTGGAAAGCCCATGCAGACAAATTGTCCAAGGTATCTTGCAGTGGTCCTTGCAAGTCGACGGCTTTAGGACCTGTAATAGAGACCACACCGTCATCTGCAAGCTGCCTTAGCGTGCAGGAATCGACAAGACATTCGTCAATGTCATTCACGTAAAAATTGTAGAGGACAGGGCTTAGACATGAGCCCTGGGGAAGGCCCATGTAGCTAAATCGTGATGTCGATAAATCGCCATGCGAGAAATGCATTTGTTTTTCAGACAACAGGTTTATCAAAAAGTTATTTAAAATTGGCGAAAGACCATGCTGGTGCAACTTCTCATAACGAATGTTGATAGAAACTGAATCGAAAGCCCCCTTAATGTCCAAGAACACTGATGCCATCTGCTCTTTGTTAGCATATGCCATTTGAATTTCTGTTGAGAGCAACGCAAGGCAATCGTTCGTCCCTTTGCCTTTGCGGAAGCCAAATTGTGTATCTGACAGTAAGCCATTTGTTTCGACCCAATTATCGAGGCGAAACAAGATCATTTTCTCGAATAACGAATAACGGATACAGGATAGCATTGCAATCGGTCGATATGAGTTGTGGTCGGAGGCTGGTTTTTCTGGTTTTTGGATGGCGATGACCTTCACTTGTCTCCAATCGTGTGGGACAATGTTAGCCTCAAGAAACCTATTAAATAAGTTCAACAAGCGTCTCTTGGCAGTCTGGCTGATTCTTCAACAAGTTGAATTTGATTCTGTCTGGCCCTGGAGCTTTATTGTTACACGACAAGAGAGCAAGTGAGAACTCCACCATCGAAAACGGTGTTTCGTTCGCGGTATTGTAAGGCGACGCTGCACGGTAGATTTTCTGTGCCGGGGCGGAATCCGGGCAAACCTTTTTGGCGAAATCGAACATCCAACGGTTTGAATATTCCACGCTCTCGTTATTGCTGTTTCGGTTTCGCATGCGTTGGGTCGTACCCCAAAGAGTGCTCATCGATGTTTCTCTTGTTAACCCGTCGTCAAACCGGCGCCAGTAACTGCGTTTCTTAGCTTTCATTAAATTTTTCATTCGCTTTTCTAATATCGCGTACACTCGATAACTAGCAACTAACCCGTCATTCCGGAAGGTTTTATACGCGGCAGCTTTCTTCGCGTACACGTTTGAGCACTCTTTGTCCCACCACGGGTTGGGAGAACGTTTTTGGGTGTTCACGTCGGGTACTCGTTTCGTCTGAGTTTGAATCGCGGTATCGAGAATCGAGTTGGACAAAAACTTATATTCTTCCTCCGGGGGAAGTACCTATGTTGAATCGATAGTTTTGGATATCTCAGCAGCGTAGCTCTTCCAATCAATGTTTCGTGTGAGGTCATAGGGAACATTGATTGGTGCCGATGGTCTTGAACCAGTGTTGATTGCAATTACAATTGTTAGGTGGTCACTACCGTGGGGATCAGCAATTACCATCCACTTGCAATCTAACCGTAGTGATGTCGAGCATAAAGATATGTCCAATGCACTTGCTGGCGCAGGTGGTCTAGGAATCTGTGTCATTTCCCCTGTGTTCAGAATTGTCATATTGAAGTTGTCACAAAGGTCTTGAATTTTGGCGGATTTTAATTGATATTTTTCGGTGAAACCGAAAAATATCAATTAAAATCCGCCAAAATAAGTTCACGGTGATCTAAAATCGATATTCAAGGTCTTGAATTGTCGAAGATCGATTATCGCCCACCCCGTACCGTGAGAGTTCTCAAAGAAGCAGGCAGGGCGAGGGAAGGTGTTCAAACACGCTGGAGAATCTTCGATATCCCATCATGGCCCTAGGAGGAATGTAAATAGAAGCAATGTAAAGATCTTTGCCTTTGATTGTTGTTTGACAAGCGACAACTTCAATGCCTGGCGTCGAAGGGAGGTTGATTCGATTGAAGGAGTAGCATCTTTTGATCCCTAAAAGTACCCCTCCATATGAGTCTTCTCGATCCAAGCGGATAATGTTAAAATCGTGGAAGTTGAGGTTTATATTAGATGTTAGCCATGTTTCACATAGGGAAAATGCATCACAATGATTGTAATTTAGCAAGTGTTTTAATGAATCAATTTTGGGGATAATACTTCTGCAGTTCCACTGTAAAACAGTGATCAGATCCGTTATTCCGTCTAATAAGTTAGCCATCGAAGGATACGATCGCTGTAAGTAGGGGCCATTGTTCAGTCAACTGTTTTAAAAATGTTCTTACTGTTGGTAGAATAGCAACCAGCAAGCTTTTCAGAGGATCGGTAATGTTGAAAGCTGTGAATATCCAGTCCACAACGTCAGAGAATTTAAGGAATCCCGTTTTAGGTTGAGTTTCTGACTGTAAAATTGGAGCACTTGGAATTTTTGGTGCCCCGGGGAGTGCTGGAAACTCCTGGTTGTATCTCAGTTTCCCAAAACAAGGAGGTATTATCTTCGGATTTATGGCAGAACTTCCAGTTGATGAATTATTTTTATTTTGTACCATTGTTTGGGACAACCTAGGACCCTTACGAGGAAGTTCAGGTGAGTTTTGATTAGGTCTTTTCCTAGAGCTTCCAAACAGAACCAAAGAATGCCCCTCGCAAGGGTCGTTAGAGGCGTTATCGTCAGTTGGCAAGAGAGCGAATAGGTTCGCTTCAGTTTATTCGCGCGAAGTTTGTACGTTGGGCATGTCAAAAGTGAATGCGGATTCTCCCCACAGTAAACACACTTCTCATCGGGCCTACTGCAAGTATCATCAGCATGGCGTTCCCCACATTTACCGCACCGTTGCTTGTTGCTACAGTTGTAAGGGGGATTCTGGTAGGGCCTCTAAATACCCGGCTTATGCGCCAGACGACGAAGTCGTCTGCCGGGTTTACAGATCAGTTTGCCCTGGCTAGCTTTAATTCCTAACCCTACCGCAGAATCCACCTCCAGTTCCTCTCCAACTCCAACGCTCTCAATACCTATTCCTACCAGTCTTTACGAATATTCCCAAAAACTTCCAAAATAATGAAATTCAAATTATCTTGCTTTTAAACAGTCTAGAGAAACTTTTTATTTAAACCCTTTTATTTTTGATTGCAACTTTCGTCTACTTTAATATCGTTTCAGAGTTTATTTTCCTGTTTCTCTCCTATCGCTATCCTACCTTCGTGACGTCATCTAACCTTGGTTTCTTAATTTCTCCCGAACTATGCGGGGCCTAATCTCTCTCACTTCTTCCCCTACTTTACAATTTCCAATTCCCTACTCTCAACGCGCACTATGAAAGTTCGTATGTATGGTTGTGGTTGGTCGTACTTACAGGCACTGGAACGGTTACCTGGTTCGCACTCGAGTGTTGAATATTCCAATGGTTTCGGCTCACCGTCGGGTGCTGATGGGTTCGCTGCCCACCGGCGATGGTGGTTCGATGCTACGATGTGCGACGAGGCGTTCGTTGTAGGCCACCCGGTGGGTGGGTGGGTTGTTAAATTGCACCGTATCGATGCTCGACGGACGATGCTGTGTTCGCTGTGGACCACCAGTGGGTGGTGGCAAAGCGTGCTGTTTCGGTTCGCCCACGGACGTTTTGTACGGCGGTCGATGAGGGCCACCAATGGATAGTGGCGAAGCGTACTGCTTTGGTTTCACTGTTGCTGATTCTGCGGTTGGATGATTTCGAGCAGTGCGAAGCGGAACTGATGCTGTTCGCTGCGGCGGGCTCGGCGTTTGACAGCCGGTACACTGCGGGCGGTGATGGCGTGCACCAAGGGTTGCACACGTGGTCGCACGACGAGGACGCGGTACAGGGTCGCTTCTGGGCTGTTAGCTGCGTGAGTAGCAGGCGAATCTCTCTGGCGTTGGGGAAAATCTTTCCCTTTGAACACGACTCGCTTTCGTGGCAACCGGTAATGGCGGGTGGTGCCGCGAGGCCGAGATTTTTATTGCAGCCAACGCACTCCAGATGTGCCAATAGTAGCACGCAGCCACGAGGCGATTGTCACATCCGGGGGATTGCCAAGAATACCCGAGGTTACTGCACTCACCGAAAATAGCGGATGTATTCCACTGTCGTCCTGTTGGATGGAGCAGAGCCCGGTCGGTGTTGAGCGTCGACTTGCACTCCGGTGCTTGGTCGATCCTTAGACCAACACTAAATATATAGAAAGCCCAACGATGTCGGCCACCAACATGGAAGCTGTGGAACAACCAAATTAGCATACGAACTTTTGTCTTGTTTTTATCACATTTACCTGACGCTAGTTCTATTTTTTTCTACTCTAGCCTCGGTAATTATTCCTCGATTCACTCACTCTCGATCTATGGTAAATAATTCCTATAGCAAATGATAATTAATTATACTATTTTTTTGAACAGTTAAAATTACTCACAATTCAAATATAGTCTATTGTTTTAATCACTCACGACTTTTTTCTAATTCACCAAGAGAAGAAACTCTGCAAATCTCGGCTACTGGTAAAAGCCAACTTCAATTTATATTATGTTCATTACTACGGTCTAAATAATTAGTTTTCACTACACTGTTTTTAATGTTGTTCACTCGGCGGTTCGTAAGGGAAAGAGTCGATCGATCGTGAACTGCGATCTACAGACCTACATTTCCACTGGACTCAAATTCCCCTTGTACTGATTTCCGGTTTTATTATGTTTCCGGTTTCTTGAATTATTTTTACTACGTTATAATTTTTTCTAGAAAAATGGTTTCCGGTACAAAAGGTTGATATCAGTTTTCCCCCGTTTCTCCCACCTTACCCTTACGCGAAAATTTATATTTGCGATTCGAGCACTGTCTTCCACGTTGCATACGTGTAGGCTAAACTACTTAAAACTATTGCTTCTATGAAACGACTATGAACTCGTTTCACAGTAGGTGGCTGTGTGACCTAGCTGCTTGCAATTGGAACAATTCATGATCCGCGGTACAAACAGGCGTACAGGTAGACGAGCTCCTCCCACTTCAACGTAGCTCGGAAGTGCAGATCCGGGGAAGGTTACGCGAAACGAGTCTGATGGATAGTAATTCCCATCTTCAATGGACTTTGAGTGTAATTGCTGGCACTCCAAAATCTTAACTGATTGAAGGTTAGGGTCCTTAAAGCGGTCAACCTCATTATTCATCAGATCATTGACAGTTAGACCCGCATCACTTACCACACCGTCGATCTCCACATCACGAGAAGGGATGTAGACGCGATACTCCAGCTAACTAAGCTATTGCTAACGATATCATTGGCCTGTTTCAAGTCAGTAACGACTACGCGCAGTTTATATGACTGAACCTTTTTAATCTCGGTTACGGCCGAGTAACGTTTTGTCAGCTCCCGTGCAACAGTTATGCTGTTTAACGGTTTATTTTTGGGCCGCAAGTATACCACCCAAGGACCAGCAGATCCATCCCGGTAAACCCAGAGGGGGAACAACTTTACAGTTCCTATACAAATCGATGAAACCACTTTTTTGGGTCTGTGGGTCTAAAATGGCGGATCAATCTTTTTTCAAGACCAATTTCTAAAAAAAAGCATAAACTTGTTAACAGTAAAAATGCTCTCGTCAGATTTTTTTGCATTCAATTATTCATTTTTGAAGACTTTTTGGGAGGTTTGGTGTTGTTATAAAAATAATACATCTTTACTTCGATCATTTTTTTGGAATCATCGGTATACAAACCAGTGCGCTGCATACGAGTTATTTAATAGCTTCATATAATTTTAATATATTATGGTAGTATGATTTGTATTGTAATGTAAACGTAGCACACAATGAAACTGAACTATTTTTTTCTTCTGCTATAAAAAACTAGCTGTCATAACTTTACACCGAAAATGTCACTGTGCCTATCAGTTAGATGACATGCGGTCAGAGATAAACAAACGACGTCACTCCCGCCTTTGTTAAATGTGAAGTTAAAAATGACAATCACAAAACTAAATGTATTTAAGAATTAACGACAAACTTTGGAGAATAGTCATATGCGAAAGATGTTTCAAGGGCGACGGGAAAGCAAGATTCACACTAGAAACGCAATAAATATAATCATGCATTTTGCATTTCACATTCGTCACTATTTGTAATCATTTTATACAACACCAAAATGACGAATTGAGTGGTTTGTATTTACATTAAAATATTATGCCGTTTCGAAATAATTATCCTGATTATCTCCTCCGAATGTAAATAAAGAAAAAATGTTCGACGCCTCGAAATTATTTTCTCGCATAGAAATCTACAGTATCACAATTTGTGGACGGCACTCTATGGTGGCGACATCATCCCAAACACGGTGGTTTCAAGCAACTTAGGCTAAATGTAAAGTTGCGGGAGGGTTGGGTAAACCTTGACTCGGGGGGCTGTGAGACATGGGGGGAAAGTGGGGGAAGTAGCTCGTCTAAACAAAGCCGTCTTTCAGGCAAGAAAACTGTTTAGTACCGCACTAATTTTTCACTACTTCACACAATTTAACGTTTATAATGTTTATACTCCAGCCCTTGCTGGGATAAACACCTTCACCGATATCGCAGGTAATAATTATCACTCGCGGGACTGTTTATTAGTAGTACTTTACTGTAGCCTCTGCTACAGTAAGCACCTTCGTACTACCAAAAAAACTAAACCACACCGGAGAGAACAAAAAGCACTTGTTTCTCGGTACAACGTTCGGTTACGAATGATCTTGAACCCGTTAGTAATGGCAAATTTCGAGAGGCTTGTCGAGCTCAATTCTCAAACCCGATTTATCCCGGATCACACCTGTGGCAACGGTTGGAGGAACCCCTACCGGCTTGAGGAAGACCGCCTAGCGTCCCAATACTTAATGCATCCGTCCGAATCTGTCATCCTTACCATTGATTCCCGATGCCGGAAACTGAAAGTTAACATCTACACCCCCCTCCCCCTGCCATCTTTGTCCCAGTCTCTGATACACAGACGTAGGACTTCGACCGCCTCCCTCCTTTCTTGAATATCTTCCTAAAACTTATGTGCCCTCCTGTCTTTTAGTTTCAGTTGATCAATATATCTTGTTAAGAAATGCCCAACAGTACCACTACTTCAAAATAGCCCTATTTATTCCCCACAAATCTTAATAAAATTGAACCACTCTATCTAGTTATTTCTAGTTTTAATGTGTTTGTAAAATGTTCCGCTAAGTTAATAATTGCCCCAATAATCTCCCTTCTAAAAATCCTTATGTGCCTTACTATACAAAAAAACACACAAAATGACCCCCCCAATCTTACGAATATTATATTATCCCTTCTTGTATATGTATAAGTGTAGGGTTTACCCCTGAAGACGGTCCTGATTAATGTACAGTGACAGCGAGGTACCGCGATGCGGCCCTGTTGCAGGAAGGAGGACAGAATGAAAAGGAGCGACGGGGAAAAAGAAAGGCCTAACGAGTGAGAGAAAGTTGAGCTGAAAATAAAATCGATTGAATAAACGAACGATTGTTTCCTTCCCTACAAACTTGGCGACGAGGACTGTGATTTGAACGTGATTGAGGGTAAGTATCAGATTGAACAGAATCACTTCAAATATCTACATTTTGACATTAAAAATGTCTTACTCCACTATCTGGGGCTAGGTGTCATTCTAAAATCTAAACTATCTCCCATGTAACGAAACTATGTAAGGTTTGCACGCTTATAACTCCGATATTACTAGATGGATTTTAATCATTCATACACCAACCGATTCAGAAACACCTAACTTAAATATTGGTAATAATTTAATATCTCCCCAATAAAAGTAGACTTTTGGAAATTGGTAAAATTAAAAAGTTCACAAAAAACGGGAAAAATACCATTCGTGAGGCAGATTTCTCAGACACAGCCGTCAAAAGAGGGCAGCTTAGTTGCTCAATGAAACACGAAAAGTCATAAATAGAAGCAACGCATGTCCGTTTAAATCAGTTGTTGCTCTTATCCCACACGAGCAACGTCGTCTCCGGGCGATGCAATAAGCGCTATCGATTTTCGGTAACGTTGGCATTTGCACACACTCGCACCTAAGTGACTAAACCATATACGGTTAGTTTATAAATAGAGGTGACGCGTACCCGTTTGAATCAGTTTTTGTTCTTATGTCGAACGGGTAAGATCATGGCTGCAGCGTCTGGGCACTACAATAAGCGGTAGACGCTATGCATTTTCGGCAGCGGTGGCCGTGTGCGGATTTGTCGGGTACCAGCATGGTGTCACAGAATGATTTGCAAAGTGGGTGGGTGGGGTGGTTTGGATTTAATTCAATACGGTGTGTGCTGCTTAAGAGTGTTGCGTTTGAAAAAAATATATTTATTTTTATGCATGCGTGTGCGTTGTAACTTGTTAATCCATGTTTACGGCGCTTTGTAGCTGCGTAGGGTAAAGAGCCAATTGGTTTTCATGTTTCATATTTCGGTTATGTTTTTTATCAGTAAGGCATCTGACAACGTGCTTCTGTAGTTATTGCACTGTTCAGCAGCGTAGTATTTTATATAGGAGAGTACACTCAGGTTTTTTACGCGGATTTTGAAATTTACGCGGTTTTCATTAACGCGTTTTTTTAAATTTACGCGGTTTTCATTTACACGGCCTGTATCCCCTGCGTGAAAAATCTGAGTGTAATTGCATCGGAAACAATCACATTCCCAGCAGAACTTTTTGTTTTCTAATTTCAAACACTTTTGTTTCGTACTGCACACAACGGAAAATTTTAAAACAGAACTTACCGTCCCAGCAGCAGTTGAAGCGGGTGTTCTTTTTCGATTCAAATTCAAGCCATGTCTTAAGCGTTACTGGACTTAAAATTGTTTTCCCAGTTTAACCAGTCAGAATATCTGTCCTACCCTATGTATTTAAAACACAGTTTTAATTGCGTTTTAAGGTATACAACAAATACGGTTGGGTATACTAATTTAAATTTTAAAATAAATCTGTTTTAAATTATGAAACAAACCGCTGTACTGAAGATATAATTATGTCAGTCCTATTACCACATAAAACACCTATATAACATAAAACGCTGCAGAATTGGTTTAATAATACAATGTTTACACTACAGAGTTATAACACGTTTTAATAATTAGCAACAAGAAAAATGTCACCAAGATAGCATAAAAACCCGTTTTAACTGGTAGTGCGAACGTTGCATAACAATGTAATTTATCAAATAATTTCATTTTTCCACCACTAATCAATCAAGAAATACTTACACTTAAGATTGTTTACTTAAGTTCATTAGTACATTATTGAAAATTTAAATGGAAAATGAAATTTCATATTTTATGGAGAATCTGTATATTTCCGTTGGCGGGCGTGGGTTTCCTCATCACAGCTCTCAATATGGAACTTTTCTTTTGAATATATTTTCTGGACAGACCAGCCTATTTTTACTAGATGGATCAGCCAAATAATGCTAATCACCTAGTGAGATATTTGATTAATTAATAGATTACCGTTAAAAGACCTTCAATAAATTATGTTTTAATGGGGAGGGTATATAGCAAATTGTAACATATGAAAACAGGCGAGTGAACAAGAACGTGTGTCGATATGTGTGATAGATAAAAAAGCTATATTTTTAATGTCACCGTGGTCGTGTCCTGTACACAACCCTTTAATTTTTTTTTGACGCTCGAAAGAAAAAAAAGTTGGTGTAAGAAAATGGCCACTTGGCTGCTGGAAACATGTAGAGAATATGCGCGAATGGATATACAATTGGTATGAGTATGTTAACCTATTGAGGAAGTATGCGAAAGTTTAAAGAGAAAAAAGTTGATTGACGATCAATTTGGATGGTACCTGTAATAACAGGAGGTAAACTATCAAAGTTTACGGGTTGTACCTGTCACATCAGGAGGTAAACATAAATGTTTGCGGGTTGATTTGAAATTGTCAAGTCGGAAAGTTGATTGTACCTGTCGTGTGACGATAGGAGGTGAACGCATTTTTTTTTTTTTACAATGGAGAAGACCTTTATGTCCTAGCCCAGTACACGTGCTATAGGTAGGGTCCAATCTACCGCACGGAGTGCACTGGGGGCGTGTCGGACTCGAATGGTGACCAGCCATTAATACCGACTAAACTCCATTGGGCTCCGCCATCATTCCTCCCAGGAACTACCTCTCGGTATTACTTCTGGGGGGATGGCTGTACTAAATGTACTCATTCACTCTCACTCACGCGTTCATACATCCTGTATGAGGCTTACTTGGGTGCTCTCTCAATCGCACTTTGATTCACTCTCAAACACTCCCACATGAGGCTGACTTTTGTGCTCACCTTTTACGTTCCATGCGAGGCTGACTTGTGTGCTCACCTTACTCATTCCTTGCTAGGCTTACTTTTGTGCTCGCCCTACCCATACCATGTGAGGCTGACTTGGGTGCTCACCCTATCACCTGATTCACTCTCAATCGTGCCACTCTATTGTACCTTTGTCACTCCCTCTGACATCCCATGTGGGACATTTTTCTTAGGCCCCACTTCTGACATACCATGCGAGGCTGACTTTTGTGCTCACCTTTTTCATTCCTTGCTAGGCTGACTTTTGTGCTAGCCTCTACCAACCTGTGAGGCTGACTTTTATGCTCACCCTTAACATGCAGCGTGAGACTGACTTGGATGCTCACCCTTTCACTCCTCTGCCACGCCATGAGGCATCGATAGCTTAGTTCCAACATACTACGCTACGACCCTCCCGTCTTGGCATGAGGCAGTCCACTTATACGCCTATACACTCACTCTTCTGTCTTGCTTCGGGGTGGCTGGGTTTACCCCTTACGCGGTTGCCATTCGCTGCGCCAACCTGCCTCGGCATGAACAGACCATTCACTCTCTTATTTTGCGCTTGGCCTTTTTCGCTCCAGCTAACCAATCACTAGTTAGCCGTGCCCGTCGTCTGTTGCTCGGTTCGCCAGATTACCTGTAGCCTACTGGCAATCTGGATGGTAGCAGCCAAGACTGCGTTCCACTTCTCCACCGATTGACACATCCGCTGAATAAGGGTATCAGGGGTTGTGTCCCAGCCACAGACGTCAAGCATTGCTCTTCTTTCGACGTCGAACCGATGACATACGAACAGTATGTGTTCGGCAGTTTCATTTACACCTGGGCAGTCCGGGCAGACTGGGACCTCCGCGTGCCCGAACCTGTGGAGGTACTGACGGAAACAGCCATGGCCTGACAGGAATTGTGTCAGGTGGAAGTGAACTTCCCCATGGGGTCTTCCCACCCAGCTCGATATGCTAGGTATCAGCCGGTGAGTCCACCTACCTTTCGAGGAGTTGTCCCACTCACGCTGCCATCTGGCGACCGAGGTCGCCCTGGTGCGCTCGCGGGCTCCCCTATTTCCACGTAGCTCAAAGCACTCCTCATCTTCCCGAACGACCAGCCCGACTGGCATCATGCTCGCTATCACGCAGGATGCATCGTGTGATACCGTGCGGTAGGCAGATATCACTCTGAGGCACATCACGCGGTAGGTGCTCTCCAGTTTCTCTAGGTAACTGGTTACCCTCAGTGCTCTTGACCATGACGGGCCGCCGTACCTTAGGATAGATACGGCAACGCCTGCCAGTAACCTACGTCTACTGGCGCACACCTTTGAGCTGTTGGACATCATTCTCGATAGTGCCGCAACAGCAGTCGACGCTCTCTTGCACGTATAGTCGACGTGGCTGCCGAAGGTCAGCTTGTCGTCTATAATGACTCCGAGAGACTTCAGACTTCGCTGTGAAGTGATCGCGACTTCTCCCACATGGATAACTGCATGTTGTGCCAACTTGCGGTTGTTGACGATAACTACCTCCGTCTTATGATGAGCGAGCTCCAGGCCTCTCGCGCTCATCCATTCCTCCACCGTGCTAATCGCGTGTTCTGCGGTTAGTTCTACCTCAGGAATTGACTCCCCGTAGACCTCCAAGGTTACGTCGTCGGCAAAGCCGACGATCTTGACCCCAGGAGGGAACTTCAGTCTCAGAACCCCGTCATACATGAGGTTCCATAGCACCGGGCCTAGGATCGAGCCCTGCGGGACTCCGGCGGTAATCGGAACCCTTTTCTGACCGGCATCGGTCTCGTATAGCAGTACGCGGTTTTGGAAGTAACTTTCCAGGATCCGGTACAGACCCACCGGTAGGCTAAGCCGGTGTAACGAGAGCGCGATGGCATCCCAGCTTGCGCTGTTGAATGCGTTCTTCACGTCAAGTGTCACTAACGCACAGTATCTAATACCTCGCCTTTTTCGTTGGATCGCTATTTCGGCAGTATTTATCACTGAGTTGAGAGCGTCCACTGTGGACTTACCCTTCCGAAAGCCAAACTGGTTGCTTGACAGACCGTCCGTACCTTCCGCGTACGGGGTGAGCCTGTTGAGGATGATCCTCTCAAGCAGTTTGCCAGTCGTGTCTATCAGACAGATTGGTCTGTACGCCGATGGGTCACCTAGCGGCTTCCCGGGCTTCGGCAACAGCACCAGTTTCTGCCTTTTCCATCTATCGGGGAAACGGCACTCGTCAAGGCATCTCTGCATAGCTAGCCTGAACATGTTCGGGTTCGCTATGATCGCTGCCTTGAGAGCGTTGTTTGGAACTCCATCTGGCCCTGGAGCTTTGTTCATTGCTAGGGATTTAGCCACTGCGAGTAGTTCTTCATTCGTCACTGGAGCCACCATTTCGACCGTGCCCGCACTGTCTCGTAGTGCAGGTGGCCAGGGGCTTGTGGCTCGAGACGGGAAGAGTACTTCGATAATCGTTGCCAACCGGTCCGGAGACCGTTCTGGGGGTGAGGAGTCCCCTTTGGTCTTGGCCATCACAATCCGGTAGGCGTCACCCCACGGATTCGCGTTGGCACTCTCACACAGGTTGTCGAAACACGCTCTCTTGCTGCTTTTAATAGCCTTGTTAAGGGCTAATTTCGCAGCTCGAAACACTTCACGGCGGTTCTCTCTTGCATCCTCGGTGCGAGCTCTTTGCATCTTACGTCTAGCTCTGAGGCAGGCTGACCGTAGAGCTGCAATGTCGGCACTCCACCAGTATACCGGGCATCTACCGTTTCTTGGCAGTGTTTTTCTTGGCATAGTGGCGTCGCACGCGCGTGATAGAACAGCTACCAGCGCATCCCCGCTTAGACTGTCGGTGTTGGCCTCCAGTCCCAGGGCCGCGGTGAAAGCTTCGCTGTCGAAGTGATTGGACTTCCACCCGCGTACCTGACAGGGATCTCCCGCCCTCGGATGCTGCACACCATAGTTGATCTTAAAGCGGATTGCTAAATGATCGCTATGGGTGTAGCCTTCGTCTACCCTCCATTCCATGCCTGGAGCCAGACTCGGGCTGGCAAATGTCACATCAATCCACGCCTCCACTCCGTTTCTACGGAATGTACTAGCGGAGCCATCATTAGCTAGCACAGTATCGAGTTTCGCAAGCGCTTCCATTAGCGCTTGACCTCTGCTATTTGTGCAGCGGCTGCCCTACTCCACTGCCCAAGCGTTAAAGTCTCCCGCTATTACTACCGGTTTCCGGCCCACGAGGTCCGACGAGAGCCTGTTGATCATCTGGTAGAACTGTTCTATTGGCCACCTTGGTGGGGCGTAGCAGCTGCAATAGAACACACCATTGATCTTGGCAATCGCCACACCCTCGGCGGAGGGGTGTATTACCTCTTGAACCGGGAACCGTCCCGTTGTACAGATTGCCACCATTCCAGACCCGTCCGACACCCAATTGCCGTTGCCGGCAGGGATGCTGTACGGGTCTGATAAGAGGGCGACATCTGTCCTCGACTCCGAGACCGACTGCCACAGCAGCTGTTGGGCTGCTGCACAATGGTTAAGATTTAGCTGTGTGACTTTCACGGCTTCTTCTTATTTAACTCACCGAAGGGACACGAAGGTCCGTCCATAGCATGTTTATGGGCTTGCTTCTTAGCGGTGCAGATAAGGCACTTGTATGCCTTAGTGCACCCCCGCTCTTTATGTCCCTCCTCGCCGCAGCGACGACATAGTTTGCTCCTATCTATGCCTTTGCATTCGTATGCTTTGTGGCCGGATTCAAGGCACCGATAGCACCTATCCACTGAAGGCGGCTGGGGTATACTAATAGGGCATACCGACCAGCCGATCTTCAGCTTCCCTTTCTCGGTTACCTTTTTGGCATCCGCCTTCAGTAGCCTGAGGTAGGCTACTTGGGTGCCAGAGGGTCCATCTCTCAATCGCACAGAGGCCCGCTCGATTGTGACGTCGCAGTGCTCCTTGACGGCTGCGACGACGTCTTCTGCGGTCGTGAACTCGTCCAAGTGCTTGCACTGGAGAGTTGTTTCCGCACCTAGCGACCTGATTTGGGCGCCCTCACCAAGGACCTCTTGGGCCAAGGCCTTGTATACTGCACTTGATTGTGCGCCTCGCTTCAGCACCAGAAGCATCTCTCCCGTGTTGGTGCGTCTTACGTTACGCACATCCTGCCCAAGGGCCGAGAGGCTTTCGGCCGCCTTCATCGATTTAAGGACATCGGCGTATTTGTCCTTGTCGGTTTTTAACCACAAGGTTTCGCCTCTGTCCTCAATCAATGGAAATCTTTTTTTTTACAGATGGAGAACAGCCGACCGCTGCCTGTTTTTCGATGTGATGATATTGAAAGGCAGAAGTTGTGTAAGGAGTGGAGAATTTGGAAAGGAGCACTGGAGTGCTATTTTGACGCATACGAAATTACGGACCAACGAATGAAACGGGCAAAGTTTCTGCATTTAGGTGGACCCCAACTTCAACGCATTTTTCAAAATTTACCCGATCGCGAAAATATTCCATTGGTGGCAATCGAAAAACCATGGTATGACGTGGCAGTTAACGCTTTGGACACGTTTTTTGAGCCAAGTCGACAGGACTGTTTGGAGAGGCACAAACTTCGACAAATGAAGCAAAATGAAGGAGAAAGGTTTGCTGACTTCGTGGTTCGCTTACGCCAGCAAGTTTCCGACTGCGGTTTTGATAAGCATGCTTCTGAGGTTCGAAAGGTGTTGACCGAAGTATTTCTTATTGACGTCATTATCGAAGGATGCTTGTCACAGGAACTGCGCCGACGTATCCTTCAGCAAGACCGGACTCTCGCTGAAATTGAGACTCTTGGCATTACGCTTGAGGGTGTGGAACGTCAAGTTAAAGATTTTGGTAGGAAAGTACAAGATCAGGCAGTGAATCAACAGATCATGAAAATCACCGGTAACCCAACATTAAAATTTCAAAGTCGTCCTGGACAAGGGACAAACAAATCGTTTTCAGACCGCTATCCGCAAACATACCCTAAAGCGTACATTAGTTGCTTCAACTGTGGACGCCGCGATCACATTTCTTCTGCCGAGAATTGTCCAGCCAAAGGAAAAATTTGTCACTCCTGCAATCGGGTTGGGCACTTCGAGTCTCGTTGTCGATTCCGTAAATCGCAAACAAAGTCGACTATTCCAAAAAAGCAGATTCACATAGTTGAAGAACAAAGAAATCAGTGCGATAATGCTACTTCCGAGGATACTGAAAAGACATATTATGCTTTTTATGCGGGTAATAATTCAAATGTAGTCCAGTGCGAGGTAGGGGGAGTTGCTTTGGATCTCCTTGTCGATTTAGGCTCGGATGCTAACCTTATCACAGATAAAGCATGGGAATCATTGAAGCAGCGGAAACTAAATGTATTTAAATGTGCCAAAGGAAGTTACAAAGTATTGAGAGGATACGCAAGTGACATCCCATTGACAATATTGGGAACGTTTATTACAGATGTGAAGGTTGCAGACAAATCGATTCGCGCAGAGTTTTATGTCATTGAAGGGGGACAAAGATGCTTGTTAGGAGACAATACTGCGAAGGCCCTTGGAATCCTGAGAGTTGGATTGGACATACAACAAGTTCAACATGCCGATAAACCTTTTTCCGAAAATTAATGATGTACAAGTTCATATACATATGGATTCCAAAGCAAAGCCGGTGTTTCAACCGCTGAGAAGGATTCCAATTCCTTTGGAGAGTGCTGTCAACCGCAAGCTGGAACAATTACTGAATAGAGATATTATTGAGAGAAAAGAAGGTCCGGCATCTTGGGTGTCCCCGTTAGTAGTGGTGGGAAAATCTAATGGTGAACCTAGAATCTGTCTCGATCTGCGTCGTGTTAACGAAGCTGTACTTCGCGAA
This sequence comes from Topomyia yanbarensis, assembly GCF_030247195.1. Classification (NCBI taxonomy): domain Eukaryota; kingdom Metazoa; phylum Arthropoda; class Insecta; order Diptera; family Culicidae; genus Topomyia; species Topomyia yanbarensis. Next base: position 230,636,229 of record NC_080672.1, read on the forward strand.
CGTCACCCGATGCCAACTGTTGACGACTATTTGGCAAGACTAGGTGAAGGGAAGTACTGGAGCAAGCTCGATATAAAAGAAGCGTTCCTTCAGATTGAATTGGCTCCTGAGTCCAGGGACGTAACGACATTCATCACTAATACTGGGTTGTACCGTTTCAAGCGGCTCCCGTTCGGACTCGTCACGGCTCCAGAGATGTTCCAGAAAGTGATGGACTAAATCTTAGTGGGTTGCCCGGGAACTATATGGTATCTCGATGATGTATTAATCGAAGGCGATGTTCTTGAGCAACACGACGCGCGGTTGAATGAGGTAGCTTGAAATGCCGAAAAATGTTAATTTCTTTTTTTTTTTTCGAATAAATGAATTTCTCTGTATTTTTTGTAATATATATCTGTATGGAAATATATTCAAAATATTGACTGATTGTAAGGCATTGGAGTACCTTTTTACACATCGTTCGAGGCCCTGTGCCAGGATCGAACGGTGGGTACTTCGGCTTCAGGCATTTGACTACCAAGTAGTTCACATTCCCGGTGGACAGAATCTAGCAGATATTCTTTCACGTCTATGTACGCTACCTGCTATTCCATTCGACCCATCCGAAGAACTGATGATAGAACAGATTGCCATGTCTGCTGCAACATCAGCAGCACTGAAGTGGGAAGAAGTTGTAGAGAAGTCTAGAACAGATTCTGAAATTCAGCTGGTTTTAAAATGCCTGGATGAAGATAACGTTAATGGACTGCCGCTTGCATTTAGAGTAGTGGCCAATGAGCTTTGCCGATTCGGGGACATGCTACTCCGGATAGACAGAATTGTGATTCCAGAGTCCCTGCGAGGTCAAGTTCTTCATATTGAACATGAAGGTCATATTGGGATTAAAATGATGAAACTTCACCTTCGGGGGGCAGTCTGGTGGCCAAAGATGGATGCTGCTGTTGAAATGTATGTTAAAAAGTGTCGTGGCTGTATACTAGTTTCAGCTCCAGAGCCACCGGAACCCATGATCCGCAAGGAGATGCCAAATAGACCTTGGGAAGATATTGCCATCGATTTTTTAGGCCCACTCCCAAATGGACAGACATTGTTGGTAGTAGTGGACTATTATAGCCGATATATCGAAATATGTAATATGGTAAATATATCTGCCAAAGAAACGATCGATCAGCTATCCACTATTTTTGGTCGTTTTGGTATTTCTCTTACCATTCGGGCAGATAACGGACCCCAACTTAATTCATCATGCGAAGAGTTCAAAAGTTTCTGTGTCGATTTGGGCATAAAAATGGTTAATACAATCCCATATTGGCCTCAGCAAAACGGGGAAGTGGAACAACAAAATCGTTCAATTTTGAAACGGTTACGAATTGCACAGAAACTGGGTCAGGATTGGAAAAAGGTTCTATCTCAATATATCTTGACGTATCACGCTACGATTCACCCTACCACGAATCGATCACCCTCTGAATTGATGTTTGGTCGAAGAATTCGCAGTAAACTTCCAGAAATACCACGGTTTGACCATACTCGTACCGAAGTAAGGGACCATGGCCGGCTGGAAAAGGAAAAAGGCAAGGAGTATAGTGATGCGAAGCGGAAAGCCCGGAGCAGCGAAATCGTTGTTGGTGATCATGTGATTGGAAAGCGTATGCACAAGGTAAATAAACTAAGTACTGAATATTCGCCGGAAGAGTACATTGTCGTTCGTAAAGCTGGTGGAGATGCTACGATAAAATCTACAAATAGCAATAAAGAATATCGTCGCAGCGTAGCGCATCTCAAAAAGCTTGCGCAGACTGACGAACTTTCGTCGAACTCTGAGGAATTAAACAAAAATATGCAAACAGATCGAGTAAAATGTGAAGAACAAGTCGACAATTCTGGAAATTACGAAATGCATTCTCAAGATGAATTGGTGAATACAAAACGTACTCGCAAAGAGCCTGCAAAATACAAGGATTATCTCCCGCATTGATATTGAGCAAAATAATTATTGCTTAGGAGGGATTGTAGGGTTTACCCCTGAAGACGGTCCTGATTAATGTACAGTGACAGCGAGGTACCGCGATGCGGCCCTGTTACAGGAAGAAGGACAGAATGAAAAGGAGCGACGGGGAAAAAGAAAGGCCTAACGAGTGAGAGAAAGTTGAGCTGAAAATAAAATCGATTGAATAAACGAACGATTGTTTCCCTCCCTACAATAAGCTGGCTGTAAAATTTCTTTAGTTGCATTGTATAAAAACAAAATTATATTTAAATGTTTAGCCTTCTAGCTTTAAGAAATTCATAATGTAAAAAAGAAAAAAATGGTACCTTTAAGTTAACGCAAACGTGCCTTATCAAATGAACGAATTGAGCAAAAAGTTAATTAAAAGGATGAATACGTAAACAGTTCGCAATTAGGCCGCAGATACGGATTCGGATTCTTTCGGGATAAAATAATCACAGTAAGGACACACTTGTGTTATATTTCTTCGATGTAATTAAGAGTATGTCTTTTGATTTCGTCGTAAGCCCGCATACTAGAGTGTATACAAGGTTTAAGCTGATAGTCTCTTATTGGATCTATCTTGATACATTTTTAATAAGGGTGAACTTGAAGACAATTCTGTGGCAGAATAGAGAATAGAGTAATCCTCAGACGTACGAATTGGGAGCTGTATTGAATATGCAAACATGTTTTCATCGAACAGATGATAAAAAAAGTAGAGAAACTATCTATGATGTTTCACCGAAATCGTGAATGAGGAAGTCAGGTTTCGAGCAGGCACCAGTTGGATTGTGCAATCTAGGAATATACGTATGTGAAAGGCATGTTGGCAGACTGAGGCCACCGGGACAATCAGTCTCCGTCCAGACTATTTGACCACTGTCTGTATATAATCCGAGTCGTGGTAGGTGTACTCTTTCTGCTACCATTGTTTTTGGTTGCCGATCAATGTTCTTCTTTATCTGAAAATTGTAGAGTCATAATCGAACCATATACCCTCACATGCCAACCGTTTCAAGCTAACGACGAAGAGACATCAAACGAGAGAGAGAAAACAAGCGAGACAACAGAATCCGAATGAGCGACATTGGCGATTTGCAGCAAAGCCAAAATTAGTCATGCGACACCTATGATTCAGCTCATGAACTGGCAAAGTGATACAGTTTGCTTTTTTTCACCCGTAAGTGAGTCGTAGCTTACAACAAAATCTTCATTATCTTCTCGGAAAAAGCTTACCACTGCCAAAATATGAATGAAACGAGTAAGAAATTTAGTTTTATTTGCAATTATTCTGAAATTACAGCCATTTGCAACTATTTCACTCATATATTTCTTCGAAATGTAATCGGGGTATTATTGTGGTTATAAAAAATCGTTCCATAAATAAAGTTCCAACTCGAAACGGAGACCCAATCAGTACCAATGTCGAACTCCTTCATATTTTGAACTACGTAGGAGATTCAGTGAAGACTATCGGAGAGAAGGGTCGGCTGTGCATGATACAAAGCTGACACTTTCCTATTAGCCGGATATATTCTTTCCTCGCCTGATCTGGAGAGTTTCATGAATTTACACCATCTCATGAAGGTTTAGCTTAACTTAGGACGAACGTGAAATGCTGTTGCGGCGGCTACGGTGCTCAACAAATTACATTTCAAAACAGCGCGCATATAGCTCTGCGAATAATGTTAGAAACCACTATGTTTTACACTCTTTTCGCAAGATGTTTACTCATCATCTTATAAAATGATGGTTTTCCTTCATTTTCATAAACAATTATCAACAAATTGATCGGTAATTTGGTGTTTAAAAGTCATTTTTTACCAATGTTTACATAAAATATATGCACTATGACAGAACAGAATAAAATCAGCAACACTTTACTTCCAGCGCTATCTGCGAGCGGTTTCAACGTAGAATCGCCAATAGCGGCAAAGGTATTAGGAGTTAGTCATGTGGTATCAATTGTAAGGAGAGGACGCAATAAAGCCACGCGCGTAGCGTTTGCAAATAAAGAGTGGTGTTGGAAGTTTATTTTTAAAACGGTCCGAATAGAACCCCATACTTCAACCCCCAACGGATTCTACAAAAATAATCAAATAATTAAAAACAATGGAGTCCCAACCAAACTGTACATCCTCGCCTGATCCTTGTCCAATCGCAAATAATTCTGGATACTGCCATAATTCTTTACATGAAATTAAGTAATTTTTCACTGTTAAAATAAACCTATAAAGTAATCTTGCTTACAAAACCATTCATTTAAATGCAATTCATATTACATATAATACCACAATAGACCTTTCTCGTCCGACCTAACCCCGTTTTTTTTTCTTATTTTTATTACATTTTTAAGAATATTTCCGCTGAAATGAGACTTTTTAGAGCTATCGTGATTTTTTAATGATTTTTTTAAATTTGAAAAATGCAAGAATGTTGAGTATTTTTTTCACCTTTTCAAGAATGGTGGGACTCAAAATATGTGTTTGGGCAGCACTGTTTCGTATATTTTTGCTTGGCTTCATGGCAACGCGGCAAATGAAGTGGTGAGTCGCGGTACAAAGTTCATTGGTTATGTAAACAAACTAAAGTGAACCTCTCGGTGTAGAACGTTGCATGGTAATGTTCAACCTCACTTTTTTGACAGTTCAAAGAGATTGTTTACATGATCTTGGATTTTTTGTTGATTCGATCATAGTATGAGAAACTTGGTTTGGTTCGCTGCCAAATGTTAACACTTTCCCAACAAGGTCGCTCAGCTGTATTTTTTAATTGATATCGGCATCATACATTGTTCCGTTAAATTTAACATTTTTACTTTTCTTGTACATGATTCATTGAAGAAGCAAGGAATTTCTAGCCAAACATTTGAAAAAGGCCTACTGCCAAATGCAAACAATTCGAATTTTGATGTTCTCTATTATTGCGAATCTTTTCTAAAATCCACATCGAAACATTTCAGCCATGCGCCACCAAGCCGTGCGCCGAATTACGGGCATGTTCACTTTGCATTAGTGCAAGCGAAAAAACGGCTTGACGTTTATTTTTGTTTCGTTCGCACTCATTTGTGTCACATATAGCAACAAATCGACGAAACGCTAGTTTATCTCGGGATAAGCAATAAAATCCTGGGACAGAACCTGTGGATAGATGTTTTCTTTTTCTGTTCATTTTATCTCTTGTCTTGCATAGCCACTCTTTCTTCCTCACATATTTTAAATGGACTGGCTACATTTGACAGTCTTCTCTGACTGCATTTGACGGTTCCCTTTGGCTGCATTTGACAGCTCCCCCTGGCTATAATTGACATTAGGTTTTTTCGTATCCACACGTTCCGTCCCAGTTAAAAACTATCTATCTGGCCATGTACATAAACATAACGCAACAATGGATTATGAAGAATTTTGATAATGATTTTATAACAAATTATAAAAGAGCCCGGCTGATATAAAAGTCCTAACTATACACTTATTATAAAATGATTATAAAGGATTATTGTAACTGATTCCAAAAGGATTATAAAGGCAGAGAAAAACGTACTCAATGAATTAAGGGGTGTGTCTGATGTAAACAATATGCGCAATCAAACTAAATAAAACAGTATTCAATTTTTAAATAGAATTATAATGAATTCGACCAAAACTTCTTTTGCCTTTTTCTCATTTTCAAATGTTTGGGTAGAATTTAGATTATTTTATCGTTGTTGCGATCAATTTCGTTTGGTTTGTTTTGTTCATAATGTTAGTCGCAGAGCATTTTGGTGATCTATGGCAATTGATGACCTTTACACCCCATACTAGGTCCGCTCCTGTTGCAGCTGTTTCGCCCTGTCCGGCACCGAGTCAACCGATGGTCCAACCTGCGCCGCACTCGTCTGTCGCTATGTCAATGGCAGGGACTTGGATTAAAGGCCAAAATTTCAGCTACGGTTGGTGGTGTTGCTGCAATCGGTTTGCCTTCGGCCACGTTGGACATTCGGCTAACGGGAATATTCAGCGATTCCGATTCGAAGGAAGCAGCGCCAGTGGCAGACTGCTTCGGTTCAGCAATACGCTCCGGTATCGGACGAAGGTTTCAACGAGGGGCTCAGGCATAAGTAGAAGAGTCCTTGCACTTCCTGCTTGTCGAGTGAACAATTCCGATGAAACCACTGCCGCTCTCGCCAAGTTTGATCACCGTAATAAGTGCGACGTCAGCGGTATAGTGCCAGGATTAGTCGAGAACAGTGTCAGGACTGACTAGCCAAGAGCTACAAGATTAAATAGCAATGCGTTTTTAAAGTTACCATAGTACAACGTAGAGGCTTTAGCCAGATGATTTATTCAGCAGAATAAGATAGCAAAATTACCCAAAGCATAAGACCTGGCTGCCGAAGTGAATCCACACACATCATCACCTACAGCGGCAAGCAATATTGGAACGCAGCGAAATTCCTCACAATGAATTGATCTCGTTAGGTGAAATTCCAGGAAGTACTATTTTCATAGCACAATTTAGTCGACCGAAATTGCAGTCCTCAGTCGAGAGAGAGACTGATAGAGTAGCAGAAGCTAGGAATTTTCTTTCGGAAGCTAGCAGCGGTTTCGCGTATCCTGCGCTAAGTAGAGAGCGTTAAGACAGATCTCCGAAACATGTCAAGTGCTATCAGATGAGAAAAAACGTCGCATCTATGACCAGTACGACAAGGACGGTCTGCTGACCAACGGTTCCGTCCGGTACCACCATAACACACGGCACCGGCGACACATATATATTCACAACATACTAATTACTTATCCTTCCGAAAAAGTAAATAAATTGACTATGCAATTTATCATTCGCTGCCTAGTTATTTCCTGTCAATTTGAACACGACAGCAGTTGCAGAAAGCTTTATTGCGGTGCAAAAATGATGGCGACTCGGGATATAATATAAATTTACATATAATTTCTCCTCCCTGATATTCTTCCAGAATGTATAATGTTCTGCATTCTTATCACTCCTATCAAATCCTTCTTACTCCTTATCGTCAGTGCCGAGCACTGTTTTGCATTTGCCGGCTAAATCAACGACAATGCGATAATCGTCAATCGACGAAACTTTTGCTGTAATTGAACTTACACACGAATAATAAATAACTGTTCCATTCGAAAGCGATAACCTTGTTGTCCTCATGTTTGCAGCTATCATACGCTGGTAGGCATTCCGACCAATGGAAACGTTTTTCGGTATGGGCATTGAACGATCATTTCAACAACTTATCATCGACCGAATTTGATACCTATAAAGTTCAGGTAAACTTCACCACCTAAAAATGAGTAATAAATCGGATCATCTTGTTAGGACTTAACCCACGAGCAAACAAACAAATGTGTACAAATCCTTATCCATCATCCAGAAAGCAATCGTTTTATAGCCCAATGCTTGATCTTACGATTCAGCATATGCCACCGGGTTTTGCATCCAACGCCGATTAGTCAATATATGAACCAGGGGTGATATTACGCATCTCGAAACGAAAGGTTTATTGTATTCAAGCTTGTGTGAAAAGGTCGATTCGAATTGGTTGCATAATGTGGCACCAGGTTCCCATTGTTCCAATCCTCATCCCTCTTGAGTTGATAGTCTTTCAAAGAGCATCGAAAGTATTCAAGTAATGTAAATTTTAAAAGTCCATGTAAACAAGTCTTAGGTAAACAAGCACACTGAACTGTCAGAAAAGTGAGGTTATACATTTTCATGCAATGCTCTATGTTTTTGACAGGTATACGAATGAATCATTTCAGCATCAGTGATGCCAGGTCTATTTAAACAATAGCCTGCAGTGAAAATTTAAAAGTCTGCAGATTGCTACAAAAATCTTCAGTAAATTTGACATAGAAATGTAGTATGTATATATTTTAAATGATCAAAAATGATGTAGGCTTGTGTATAAATTGGCTGGCATAGGCTTTGTTCTGCTAAATATTTGTAATCTGCAAAACATCTGCAGTGAAAATGCAAAATCTGCAGATTTACGAATATATATGCAGATCTGGCATCCTTTTAGTATTCCCCACCACGTATATGGCACCCCTATCCCGTTTGAATTGAACTGACATAAGTCAACATCTCAGCGGGCACACAAATTATGGGCCCCACTGACAGTTCAGATTGTTCTGCTCATTTTGATTGAAGCTCGTTCTGCACTAATCATACACCGTACGGTATAACTCGATCTTTAAATGTTTGTCGAAAAGTGAAAAAATGGACCGAAAAGTGAAGAAAAGTGTTGTTTTGAACATGTCAGTGAATAATAAAAACTTTTCGCCATGATACCAACAAATTAAACGAACTGGACCATCACAAAGCTGTGTCGAATGAAATCGATTATGTTTATTGTGGATCGACCTTAACGCGACGTTTTAGATCTTGGCTTTGAAATCATGGCGGCGTAGCAGATACCTGTTCCCCACAGCAGAGTTTTTAATAGTAGAGTTGCGTAAAGAGGATTGGCAACATTGGACCAATCATTGGTCTTTTTTAAATTTTGGCAACCTATTATTTTTAGTTAAATTTCAAATGACAACCCGAACGCTTCAGTTAGAAGTTAACTTTGTGCATTTAAAAATTTAAAATTAAGTGTTTAAAAATCAGTACGATAAATAACGTCGTATAAAGAATTTAAGCTTTTTCCGGTTCTCAACTGATCCGCAACTAAGAATGAAATGCATTGATTTTTGACGCTTGCCGTCTGATTGGGGTGTGACAAAAACAGTCGAATTTGCAGCGTAAGATAAATTTGAAACAGGTACATATGTATAAGTGGAATGCATACACAAAGTTATCAAAATTTTAGCTGCACTTTAACTATGAGAAATACCTTCATATTTCCACTGTCGGTGGAAGATTATTAACACTACCAAGAGCTGTTCCGGTGTTTGAAATAGTGCCAAATTTGAATATCAGTGAACATATATTTTTTAATAATTGTCATTAAGCGAAATATTAACATTATTTAAATGTTAATATTACATCATTGAATTTTTTCTCGTAATTATAATCACATAATAACGATACTCCCCACGCATTCGAGCATTATTATTCTTCGTGTCCGATAGGTAGACGTTTTGAGTGTTCAATAGGTAGATTTGCTTCAGTCTTTGTGCAACTGTTCTTTATAAACTGTGCCCCACAGGAAATTCATCCAAATGGTGTAAAAATACGGGGAAACAAGGCAAGATAGATATTCAGAATATGGGGTTAAATGAGCAGCTTGCACTATTTTTGATTTTTTCAATAGTTAGAGGTACCAAATCATCGCGGCAATCGGCAGTAACGAATTGGGGATAAAAAAGGAAGCATCCTATCATATAAAATTTTTTGACGAGAAAGGTCTATTGATTCTTAAAAGTAATTCCGAGGAGCAAAGAATTTTCCGTGCGAAAAAATAACTTCCAGAAACTTTACCAGAAACAGTATAATTCGACCGTAATCACTATCGACGGTGAAAAAACACTTACTGCGAGTTACAAACACATTTCATCCTCGATAATTAGATATGTTGTTAAATTTAAATATAAATCGATCTGGTTTATTATTTGTAAACAAACTATCAGCTGAGAAATGACAGCTCGGGCGACTATACGCACACATTCAAGCCTGCACTCGATTTCCACTGGAGTGTTCCATTGGCACCATGCCAGTGCAAAACACCGGCACGGTGTCAGTGCCATCAATGGAAAAACCTATATATCACTCAACTCGTTGTAGCGTTCAGTTTTGTGTGCACGCTTCAGTTGCAAATAATAAGCACACTTCACACTTTGAAAATTAATAAATTTCACACGCCCTACGCAAAAAATCCCATACCAAAGAACGAAACAAATACATCGACACGAGAAACGTCAAACGACGAGTAAAGGCAAGAAAAAGAAAGCACATTTCCGCTTGGATAAAAGCTGCAACACAAATCATCAAAAGAAACTTGTTGGACGTCATTTGGAGGGACAGCTTCACACCGTGCGGAGGTTTGCCCGGAATCTTCTTTGACATAAATCACGAGTGGCAAGTTTAAAGACCCGCAGAACGAAGTGGCGCGTACGTGACAGGAGTGTCGGACACGGAATTCACGTCGACGATAGGCAAATCGAACGATATAGATTTTCCCGGTCGATCAGCAGACATTTCGGAGGGAATCCGCGGTACGGAACCCACGAGGCCGTTGCAAACTAATCGAACAGAAGAAAAACCCAACCTCACCACGGAACACGTGTCGGGCGTACAGGAGAAGGTTGAAATAGGACCTGAAAGAAGATTTGAAACCCGTACATACTGCAAGAACCATACATCTGACAAAGCGCCCCGAAGATAAGGGGCGTTTTTTCTTTGTTCGGTTCTTTCACCTGTCGTGAGCTGATCGACTCGGATTGATCGTCACGTTATTATAGCTTTCCACTTCCGAAGGACGAGTCGACCGATCGCACGAACAGCGCTGGTCCCTTGAGAACCAGTTAATTGGCCGTGAGGATAACGCCTGCGCGGAGCAGTTGCGAGTCAAGCACCCGAAGGACGGTGGCCCTAAGGATCGAGTAGCTGTTTGGAGCGGGAGCATTTATCGCCAGCGGGCAGGGCGTTTCTATTCGAGAGACGCAATCGAAAGTGTCATTAGGCACACGTCATCGTCGTCGTACAGTTGCGCATGGGCATTAGGGTGGGACAAAAAATAGATTCCAGCTCCGAGCAACTTTTTAGGTACCATTTGGGTCCTAGAACAACTGTACAAATTCTCAGCTCGATCGGTGAAACTATATTTTTGCGCCCACTGTTTAAAGTTTACATGGGATTTTGTATGGGAAAGTCAAGTTTTACAAAATAATTCCTCCAGGAGCCGCCCATTACTTCCTAAAAATAAATCGTTATGTGGTTTGTATAGGAAATTTTACAAAGAAACAAAATCTCGAAAACCACGAAACGATCTGATGCTTGAGAAAAAAGTTATTAAGCAGAAACCGATTGATGCTCTGACGATTGAAAAAATATTCATTTTTTCTAGCACCACTGCTGTTGGTTGTCCAATTATACGCAATTTTGTTTTAATCCTCTCTTAACGTATCTAAATCGTTTATCTATACTATTTGGTCACTTCGCAAGGTTTTGAGGGATAAATTGAGGCTTCTTTTTACATAATAAGAGAAAATTAAAAATTTTGTATATAATTAGACCGTCAGAAGCAGTGATGCTATGAAAACTGAAATTTTCATCAATCTTCAGGGCATCAATCGGTTTTTGCTTAATAACTTTTTCCACAAGCATCAGATCGTTTTGCAGTCTTCTAGACTTTGTTTCCTTGATAAATTTCCTATAAAAATCATACATCTGTTTATTTTTAGGAGATAACGGGCAACTCTTGGAAGAATTAATTTGCAAAAGACAATTTTCCCATACGAAATCCCATGTAAATTTTAAACCGTGGGCGCAAAAATATAGTTTCACCGATCGAGCTAAAAATTTGCAGAGTTGTTCTGGGAGCTAAATGGGACCCAAAAAGTTACTCGGAGTCAAATTTTATTTTTTTCATATAACCATGTCCCACTCTAATGGGCATTTCGCGCCTGGAAGATTTAGACCGTGAGTACGTTCCATTAACGAAATTGTTAGGAGGAAGGTTAGAGGAAACTGATAGCAGCGAGGGAAGATGAAGTAAAGAGCAAGAAGTGAAGAAGAAGCGGATAGGAGAGAATGAAGACAGAGATATGTGAGACGGAAAAGAGGTCTGAAGAAATAAGGATTAGAGGAGATGTGGGTAAGGGCGTGTGAATGATGTCGTCAATAAATTTATGTTGACATGAATTTTGTGGTTCTTTATTATTTGGTTAGAGGAAGAGCAATATTGGCGCCCAACCAAAACGAACCTGTGATTAAATTATAATTTGTGGGGAAATTAGTTCTTTCGTCCATTTTGGCTAAGTTTAGACACATTTGTGACCTTTTAGACAGTATGGATCCATTATACCTCAGTGAAGAGGAACTCAATTATGAGTTAGCATTGCGTCATATTAAGCAGCTAGGAGCTGCTACGCGCCGGACCAAAGGGATGAAGCTAAGAACGCTCATCCAACAAGAGTTCGCTCAAGATTTCAAACATGTTTCATCGGCTCACGCGATAGAAGCAGATGTTAACATTCACCGATGCGAACAGCAAATCAGATTGCTGTATCCATTGATAGAAACTGCACTAAAGAAGCGAAATACAGACTTTTTGATACAGTCTAAATCTCGCATGATGCATTATCGCGATCGTTTGTCAATCGTCATTCCCCCGCGAGACATGATCGATAATCCCGCGTCGTTGTCATTATTAGTGAAATTCATCATCGAAGACATAAATGAAAGACTTGGTGAACCAGTGAACAGTGAACAAGTGAGGCAAACGGAAGGGGCAGAATCGCTTGAACTGCAGCAGCAGCTAAATGCTGACTTGGCAGCTGAAGAGGAGCTAGTAACTAACAACGCAGCAGAGCAGAGGTTATCAACCAGCACAGGAACACTCTACAAGCATAGTAATGCTTCACGAAATGACACCAACTTGAGTCGTTCAACAAGTTCACCTGTTCCTTTAGGAAGAGGAAGAGGAAGAGGTCGGAGTATACATGCGCAACCTATAAATCGGGATGGACTAAGTAGCTTTGGGCGGGCATCAAGCAGCTGGAGAGAAACGCCACTCGCGCAGGACACGCCACCGCCTGCATACAATCAAACAGAAGCCAGGGTGTCGAGCATGAGCACGACAGATCGGTTGAGGGATGAACTACTGATGCAGCTATTGCGACGAGAACAAAGCATGTATGGTCAAGATCGTTCAGAAACAGGGAGAGGCCTAAAGGCGATTCACAACTGGCCCTTCAAATTCAAAGGTGAAAAGGACACCACTTCATTAAACACTTTCCTGGATAGAGTTGAAACTTTTGCACGATCGGAAGGATTGTCGGATGAAATTCTTCTAAAATCAGTTAAGCATCTCTTATTAGACGATGCGTTAGATTGGTACGGACGTGCGGTTGCACAAAACCTGCTGGTGACATGGGAGGCATTCAAGAATGAAATACGCAGAGAGTACTTACCCAGTAGCTATACAGAAATCTTAAAATTAGAAGGTATATTTCGATTTCAAGCACCAAATGAATCTTTTGCCAAATACTACCGTGACATATCGGCGCTGTTCCGCTTCGTACAGCCACTGATGAGTGACCAAGAGAAATATTTCATCGTCAAAAAAAACATGAACGCTGATTACGCCACCATCGTCACAGCAGCCAGGCCATGTTCACTGAATGACATGGTGGAGATTTGTTGCAGTTACGATGAAACACGTATGCTGCTCAACCGGCAACGACGAGTTCCGATTCCGCACAGCAGTTTATTAGAACCACATTTAGCAACGCCGTCATCCAACAGGCCGCCGCAGATAAACTCGGGAATTCCGCGGTTTGGAAGAGTGCACGCTCTAGACGTGGATGAAGAACCGCTTCAGCAAGAATGTTGCAACAACTGGCATCAATCAATAACGCACAGATCTACGGACGTCGTCAATGAACAGCGAACAAGGCCAGAAACTCATCGTATTGCAGGAAAGGAGGACTGGCAGCAAAAGATGCTGGAATTGACCGAACAAGTAAATGCGCTAAGGTTGAGGCAGGACAACAGGGAAGATAGACCGTACCAAAACTCTCAACAGCACCCGCAATCACGGCAAGCTGCAGAACAGCACCAACAGCAGAGAAATGAACAGCGATCTGGTTTAATCTGCTGGAACTGCGATGAAGAAGGGCACCGGTTTATGGATTGTCCGAAACCGCAAGCTGTCATGTTTTGCTATCGGTGTGGACACAAAGGTTATTCGTTACGGAACTGCCCTAGCTGCATAACGGTTATGGGAAACGGAAGAGCGGGGAATCATTAATCGAGGGAGTGGAATCCTCGCAAAACTTTTACAATCCGTCACAAATTCCCAGCCCAGAATTGATCTACTCGATCATTATCAACACGAAAGATGACGAACGCCCACACGCGGAAGTAACCATTTTAAGCAAGAAGCTATGCGGACTGTTAGACAGCGGAGCCAGTTGTTCACTGCTTGGAGGAAACACGGTGAAGATCATAGATGAGTTGAACCTTCGAAAAGGAGAAGCAAAAGGTCAAATCAAAACAGTCGATGGAACACCGCATAACATTCGCCACTTTGTCAACGTGCCCATATCTTTCAACGATAGAATTGAAACGATTTCGCTTCTGTTAGTACCGTCCTTACCCGAGTGTGTGGTGCTAGGAATGAACTTCTGGAACTCCTTTGGGGTTAAAGCCGTATGCTGTACTGTAGATAGCGAGAATGATGGATGGTCATCCTAATCAAGGAAACACAGGAAACGACACCGTTAAAGAGCCGATGAAGAAGATCACATCAGCCCAGCAGGAAGCATTGGACCGAGTCATTGCGAAGTTCCCTGTAGTAGAGGATGGCAAGCTCGGGCGAACCAGCATGTACAAGCATCGCATAGAGGTGAAGGATGCAACACCGAAAAAGCAGCGGCACTATCCAATGTCCAAATACGTACTGGACGAAGTAAATAAAGAGATTGATAGGATGCTAGCGCTGGACGTGATAGAGGAAGCAATGTTCTCTCCCTGGAATAACCCACTCGTCGCTGTAAGAAAGAAGAACGGAAATTGCAGAGTATGTCTCGACGCAAGGCATCTAAACTCGATCATGACAAACGAAGGATATCCTATCCCACAAATGTCAGCCATCATAAACAATTTAGGAGGATGCGCATACATCTCATCAATTGACCTGAAGGATGCATTCTGGCAACTCCCACTTGAGGTAGCATCCAGACCGTTAACGGCCTTCACAGTTCCTTCGAGGGGACACTTTCAGTTCAAGGTCGTCCCATTCGGCCTATGCACGGCCAGCCAAGCTCTAGCTCGAGTAATGACACATTTGTTTACAGACTTGGAGCCACGGGTCTTCCATTACCTGGACGACATCGTTATCTGCTCCAGCACGTTTGAGGAACACCTGGATATGCTGGAGGAAGTGGCAGCTCGACTGCGTCATGCAAACCTGACAATTTCGCCAGAGAAATCGAAGTTCTGCAGGGAAGAAATACGCTACCTGGGCTATGTACTCAATCAGAATGGATGGAAAGTAGTTGACGAAAAAATAGCCTGTATCGTAAAGTATCCAGCGCCGGCGACTAGGAAAGAAGTCCAGAGATTCCTCGGTTTGGCTAATTGGTACAGAAGGTTCATAGCTCATTTCTCACGCATTGCTGCACCGTTAACCGAGTTGACGAAGACAAAAATGAAGTTCCGCTGGACATCCAAGGCAGAAGAAGCGTTCTTGAACTTAAAAACAGCATTGGTATCGGCTCTGGTCCTGGTAATGCCAGACTATAGCAAACCATTCTCGGTAGCGTGTGATGCTAGCGACATAGCCATAGGAGGTGTGTTAACTCAGGAAGTAAATGGTGAGGAGCATCCAGTGAGTTATTTTTCGCAAAAGCTTTCATCGTCGGAGCGAAAATACTCTGTAACCGAACGAGAGTGCCTGGTGGTCATCCGAGCCGTGGAGAAATTCAGAGGTTACATTGAAGGAGTAAAATTTGTGGTATACTGCGATCACGCTGCATTATCCTACCTGCTGTCTATGAAAAACCCAACGGCGCTTCTAAGTCGATGGATCCTGAGGCTAAACGCGTTTGATTTTCAAATCAGGTATCGCAAGGGAAGCGTCAACATAGTTCCAGATGCGCTATCACGGATTGTGGCGACCACGACATTTGACGCACATTCTGCAGAGGACTCCTGGTATGAAAGTCTGGCGCACAGAATAAAAACCAAAGGAGAAGACTTCCCAGACTTCAGACTAGTGAACAACGAAATCTACAAAAACTGTCTTTTCAACGAATCAAGCGGAGCCAAGGCACATAAATGGAAACGAGTCGTCCCCATTGGGAATCGAGCCGAAATCATAAAACGTTACCATGACGAACCAACGGCAGGTCATCTAGGTTTTCATAGGACATTGGGTAAGATTCAAGCACACTTCTACTGGCCTAAAATGAGAGAACATGTAGGTGAATACGTCAGAGGTTGCACTGTTTGTAAAAGCAGCAAAGCGCCTAACACTACCATGATGCCCATGAATATGGGCGGGCTAAAACCAGCTAGAATACCATGGGAACTCGTATCAGTTGACTTTGTGGGTCCCTTGACTCGCTCAAAGCACGATAACACCGTGCTCTTAGTCGTGGTGGATTGGTTAACCAAGTACGTCATCGCTCATCCAATGCGCAGCGCAGATTCAGGTAAAATGGTGGAATTCTTGAAACAGCAAGTCTTTTTGAAGTTTTCGCGGCCAAGAATCATTCTCTCGGACAATGGGCGGCAGTTTGAGTCCATCGCTTTCAAGTCATTTCTGTCGCGACACAACATCGCGCACATGAAAACCGCATTCTATTCGCCCATGGTGAACAACGCAGAACGGGTCAACCGCGTGCTAATAACCTGCATACGTGCACTTCTGGATGATAATCATGCAGATTGGGACGAGAAGCTGGCTGCGATAATGGCAGCAATCAACAGCGCGAAACATGAAGTGACAGGAGTTAGTCCACATTTAGCAAACTTTGGGAGAGATCTTCTGCTTCACACGGACCTTTACGCGCAAGCAGAGATGAATACTCCAGAAGACCCAAAGATCGCTCCAGAGATGCGCCTATCAACATTGAAGAGGATTCATGAATTCGTCTTGCAAAGGATAAAGAAAAATCACGAGAAGTCTAAGCAGCGTTACAACTTACGCACTCGTCAAGTCGACTTCAAGGTCGGAGACCTGGTTTGGAGACGCACATTTACCCAATCCTCCAAGGCAGACCAAGTGAATAAAAAGCTGGACCCAAAATTCGTACCAGCCATGGTGAAACAGATGATAGGGAAGAACATCTACGTGTTGGAAGACGTAGCAGATGGCAAGCAAGGTCGCTATCATGCAAAGGATATAAAGGCGGATTAAAGAATCAAAGTTCAGCTATATCCACAGGTTCAGCCTGTCAGAGTTAAGTACTCCAGAAAAACCGTTTGCCGATCGGGACAAATCGTGCTTCTGTCAAGGTGTTGGCGAGTAACAACTTATTAAAACTATCTCCCCACCTTGGCACATCAGCCAGCATCAGTTTCGCCCGAAGATTTGTCCAGGAAGGC
Organism: Topomyia yanbarensis; assembly: GCF_030247195.1. NCBI lineage: Eukaryota > Metazoa > Arthropoda > Insecta > Diptera > Culicidae > Topomyia > Topomyia yanbarensis. The sequence goes on from NC_080672.1 coordinate 230,653,444, forward strand.
CCAAGACAACTCGTAGTCGCAGCCAGACGCTGTGGAGACACGAGGGACGGGGTAGGACTTCCTTAGTCTGGACTTTGAACCGTAGGCAGAGATCGGAAGGAACTGACAACACGATAACACGGCTGGCAGAGACAAGAAGCAACTGTTAGTAACGTCGGCCAAACATCGTAAAGTCACGGCCGAATGTAGCTCTAGGACACCCACAGCTTCACGCTGTTTTAAAGCTATGTAGCCTTCAAGAGAGGAGGACCAGAAAGTATGAAGAAAACACGGAGCAGTGCATAATTTCAGTACGCAAAAACACGGCACGGAGATGTAGTTCCCAGGACAACAGTAACACTACTGGCATTCAGTGTTTAGCGGAGCAGTTCTCAACAAGCCTCTACTGAGAGGTTCTAGACGCAGCAGACATACAGACCGCGTGGTTAGCAGCTCGAATACACTGAACTACAGCTTAAGGCAGCTAAGTCACTGAATGAGGAATAAAACGCTCTGGAGTTTAAAACCACTTTCGCGCTCTCGTCAAGCAAGAGTTCTTCCAGAATCGTTGCCAGAACGAGACAAATGCAACACCAAGCTATGCAGGCAAGAGATTCTATGGACGATGCAAACAAAACCCACCTTGTTGTAATCACCGTTGGCCGAGCCTGGAAAATCGCACAGCATGACGGGCAGCAATCATAGATTTGTCAACGCCCAAGCAAAATCACTAGCAATGAACGACACCAGTTACGAAGAGCTTGGCTCACAAAATCAAACAACAATAAGCCCTGGAAGGTGTGCTGACTGAATCTGTATCATTGATAAGTATCGGTCATGTCCAGCGTGTATCGTAATCTCACAAAACTGTCAAATAAAAGGTCTCTATAAGAATCTCGTAGTAGTTCAGACATTTGCATGAAACGGTCACCCAAAAGTAACGCGAGCTGAGAGCGCGGCACATTTCAAGGTAACTTGAAATTATCCCTTATTCATGGGCTCATGCAAATTGTGAGTGAGGAAATGCGCTCTTTTCTGACAATACTGCGCAAGCTATGCATCCGATTTTCGTCGGTTACTATGCTGTAAAGCACGAACATAGGCAGCCACAGAAATCGTTTCACCGATAATGTCCTAGTCATAAGAAACTTAGCCAATAATTATCGTCAAACATCTATCTCGTTACATGCAAGATTATTCTAGTTTTAGTTATAACAAGATATAATCTTTTTGAATGTTTCCCTGTGGGACAGCTAGCATGGAGACGATGGACAAGAACTTCTCTAGAGACCATTTGCCAAAATTTTGTTGGTGTCTGATCAATTTGTCTGACAGGAAACGCTGTCGTTATAATGTAGTATGAGTTTTGGATTTTTGTCTCCCGCTTTGGCAAGTGGTGCGACTTGCGTAAATTTAGTTTGGAATTATGTGCCGTTTAGTATGCCTTGAAATTCTTTCAAGCTAAACTACCAGATCAGTTCAGTCTCTAGAAAACTTCTTAATAGAAGTGAAAGTTTAGAATTTTTCATGAATCGAGTTTAAACCGATTCATGAAAAATTCAATCCCCACAGTGAAGTTGTGTAGCGTTCAGTTTTGTGTGCACGCTTCAGTTGCAAATAATAAGCACACTTCACACTTTGAAAATTAATAAATTTCACACGCCCTTTGCAAAAAATCCCATACCAAAGAACGAAACAAATACATCGACACGAGAAACGTCAAACGACGAGTAAAGGCAAGAAAAAGAAAGCACATTTCCGCTTGGATAAAAGCTGCAACACAAGTCATCAAAAGAAACTTGTTGGACGTCATTTGGAGGGACAGCTTCACACCGTGCGGAGGTTTGCCCGGAATCTTCTTTGACATAAATCACGAGTGGCAAGTTTAAAGACCCGCAGAACGAAGTGGCGCGTACGTGACAGGAGTGTCGGACACGGAATTCACGTCGACGATAGGCAAATCGAACGATATAGATTTTCCCGGTCGATCAGCAGACATTTCGGAGGGAATCCGCGGTACGGAACCCATGAGGCCGTTGCAAACTAATCGAACAGAAGAAAAACCCAACCTCACCACGGAACACGTGTCGGGCGTACAGGAGAAGGTTGAAAAAGGACCTGAAAGAAGATTTGAAACCCGTACATACTGCAAGAACCATACATCTGACAAAGCGCCCCGAAGATAAGGGGCGTTTTTTCTTTGTTCGGTTTCTTCACCTGTCGTGAGCTGATCGACTCGGATTGATCGTCACGTTATTATAGCTTTCCACTTCCGAAGGACGAGTCGACCGATCGCACGAACAGCGCTGGTCCCTTGAGAACCAGTTAATTGGCCGTGAGGATAACGCCTGCGCGGAGCGGTTGCGAGTCAAGCACCCGAAGGACGGTGGCCCTAAGGATCGAGTAGCTGTTTGGAGCGGGAGCATTTATCGCCAGCGGGCAGGGCGTTTCTATTCGAGAGACGCAATCGAAAGTGTCATTAGGCACACGTCATCGTCGTCGTACGGTTGCGCATGGGCATTTCGCGCCTGGAAGATTTAGACCGTGAGTACGTTCCATTAATGAAATTGTTAGGATGTAGGTTAGAGGAAACTGATAGCAGCGAGGGAAGATGAAGTAAAGAGCAAGAAGTGAAGAAGAAGAGGATAGGAGAGAATGAAGACAGAGATATGTGAGACGGAAAAGGTCTGGAGAAATAAGGATTAGAGGAGATGTGGGTAAGGGCGTGTGAATGATGTCGTCAATAAATTTATGTTGACATGAATTTTGTGGTTCTTTATTATTTGGTTAGAGGAAGAGCAATGTCGTCATCATCTGTCCCGATGCCCTAACGTTACCCAGTCGTAATTTTCGTTAAGGCGGTTGTCTTTGATCGAGAGAAACTTCTGAACTTCGCACAGGTGTTGGGGGAAACTTGACCCACCATCGGATAGTATTTCTATTGTAGGTAGGATGTTTCTATATAACACAGTACCGATTATTTTTTATAACACAACTTAAAACAAGCCAAATATACCTTACGAAACATTCAGCTGCAGTTTAATGGATTGTCGCACATTCTCCGTATTTGCTCTTAATCAATGATGCTGTTAACAATATTCACAGAACGACGCGGTTTCTCTTCCTGGCTTTGGAATGGCGGTTTCGTCATTTATGTGCATGTCTGAAATAAAGAATTGGAGGTAACCTTCAGTTTTTTAACCATTCGTTATCGAGCACTCAGTCGAGATAGAAGTCTTTTGTCATCGGTCCGTACACTCTATAGCGACAAATAGTGTTAATCCGCGTTCAAGGTTATTTACACACTCTGCGCCTAGTTGAGGTTTCAGTATTTTTTCCCTTCTTGTGGGTTTCTATTTCTGAGTACCGTTAGCCGGTCAGTGAAGTGAAACAGTGTTCTTCTAGTAAGCCGTCTGGATACCGTTACATACACAAGCTAAGTATTAGTTTTCGTTTCCCCTTCTTGGTTGTCTTAATAACGTGCACTGGGCAATAGGCCCGTGCAAAAATGACTTCCCCTGACGGCGGTTCATCTCAAGGTGAGATGGACGTCGAAATAAAATCGGCTCCCCGGCTCAAGGTATATCCGAGCTCGGCCACCGGGCCATTTGTGATCTTCTTTCGGACCAAAGAAAAAAAGTGTTTGAATCTGTTGCAGATTTCTCGAGTTCTGACGGATCGGTATTCGGCCGTGACAGAAATATCGAAAATTCGGCCTGATAAGCTTCGGGTGGTGGTTAACAGTTCAACTCAGGCAAACGATATTGCTGGATACGAGCCCTTTACGAGGGAGTACAGGGTGTATATTCCAGCTAACAGGGTTGAAGTCAGTGGGGTCGTTTCCGATTCGAGTCTGAATTGCGAGGACCTGCTAAAATATGGGACTGGCTGTTTCAAAGACCCCATGCTTAAGCCAGTGAAGATACTGGAATGCAAACGTTTGCATTCAGCATCAGTCGCAGCTGACGGGAAGAAAACATACGTCAACTCAGACTCTTATCGGGTGACCTTCGCCGGCTCTGCCCTGCCTAATTACCTCCTCTTTGACAAGGTTCGTCTACCTGTTCGCCTCTTTGTGCCGCGGGTCATGAACTGTACTAATTGCAAACAATTGGGACACACAGCCTCCCATTGTAGCAATAAAGCCCGCTGTGGGAAATGCGGTGGGAATCATGCGGATGATTCCTGTGGTAGAGATGTCGAAAAGTGCCTCTACTGTGGGGGAAACCCACATGATCTCCCTTCATGTCCCGCGTACAAACAGCGCGAGGAAAATCTTAAGCGTTCCCTTCAGGGACGCTCTAAGCGATCTTTTGCAGAAATGCTTAAGATAGCTACGCCACCTGTCTCTACGAACATCTTTACCAACTTGTCTACTGACGAAGGCGACTGTGATGAACCCCAGGAGGGAACATCTTCTGCTGTGCCTAGAAGTAGTAGAAAAAGGAAGAACATTTCCTCTTCCAAGCTTCGTCGTAAAGGCCAGAAGGTGTCTCTTCATGGTCCCCCTAAAATAACTACTCAAGGAAGTACTGGTGCAAAACCGAAGCAAGTCGCTCCCGGTCTCAGTAACCTGAGCTCAGAAAAGGAGTTCCCAGCACTTCCAGGAACATCAAAAACCCCAAGTGTTCCCATATCTCAGCCAGAGAAAGAAAACAGTGCTGGCTTAATAAATTTCTCTGACATTGTGGACCGTATTCTTACAGCGTTAAACATTTCTGACCCCCTTAAAAGTATCTTGATAAGCTTTCTCCCCGCAGTAAAAACATTCTTGATGCAGTTCACTGCGAAATGGCCCCTCCTTTCAGCGATTGTATCCTTCGATGGCTAATTCATCGAACGAGGTCAAGGATTTAATCACTGTTCTACAGTGGAATTGCAGAAGCATTATCCCGAAAATCGATTCGTTTAAAATCTTACTAAATAATTTGAAATGCGATGCATTTGCCCTATGCGAGACATGGCTCACTTCAGAAATAACCCTACACTTCCACGATTTTAATATTATTCGCTTGGATCGAGAAGACTCTTACGGAGGAGTACTTTTGGGGATCAAAAAGTGCTATTCTTTCAATCGGATCGACCTCCCCTCGACACCAGGCATTGAAGTTGTCGCTTGCCAAACCAGAATTAAAGGCAAAGAACTTTGCATTGCTTCCACCTACATCCCCCCTAGAGCCTCAGTTAGCCACCGACGGCTTTGCGATATTGCGGAACTCCTCCCCGCACCGAGGCTAGTTTTAGGTGACTTTAACTCCCACGGCACGGCATGGGGTTGCCTTCATGACGATAATCGATCTACCCTACTCCATGAGCTTTGCGACAACTTCAATATGACTATTTTGAATACGGGTGAAATGACACGGATTCCTGTCCCTCCAGCGCGACCGAGCGCCTTAGATCTGTCCCTCTGCTCGACATCGCTGCGGTTAGATTGCATGTGGAAGGTAGTCTCTGATCCCCACGGCAGCGACCATCTGCCAATCGTAATTAATATTGCTAACGGTTCAGGGCCACCGAATACAATCAATGTTTCGTATGACCTCACACGAAATATTGATTGGAAGAGCTACGCGTCCGCGATATCCGAAAAAGTAGAATCGACACAAGAGCTTCCTCCGGAGGAAGAGTACGGGTTCCTGGCTGGCTTGATTCTCGATACCGCGATTCAAGCTCAGACTAAACGCGTACCAGACGCGAATTCACGCGGGCGTCCTCCCAATCCATGGTGGGACAAAGAGTGCTCAGACGTGTACGCGGAGAAGGCCGCTGCGTATAAGACCTTCCGGGACGACGGGCTGCCAGCTAGCTACCGACAGTACGCGATGGCGGAAACGCGCATGAAGAGTTTGATAAAAGCCAAAAAACGTAGCTACTGGCGCCGGTTCGTCGACGGACTAACGAGAGAAACATCGATGAGCACTCTTTGGAGTACGGCCCGGCGCTTACGAAACCGAAACAGTACCAATGAGAGCGTGGAATATTCAAACCGTTGGATATTCGATTTTGCCAAGAAGGTTTGTCCGGATTCCGCCCCGGCACAGAAGATCTACCGCGCCGCGTCCCCTCACAATAACGCGAACGAAACACCGTTTTCGATGGTGGAGTTCTCACTTGCTCTCTTATCATGTAACAATAAAGCCCCAGGGCCAGACAGAATCAAATTTAACTTGTTAAAGAATCTGCCAGACTCTGCCAAGAGACGCTTGTTGAATTTATTTAATAAGTTTCTTGAGGGTAATATTGTCCCTCATGACTGGAGGCAAGTGAAGGTCATTGCCATTCAAAAACCAGGAAAACCAGCCTCCGACCACAACTCGTATCGACCGATTGCGATGCTGTCCTGTATCCGAAAGTTGTTCGAGAAAATGATCTTGTTTCGCCTCGATAATTGGGTTGAAGCAAATGGCTTACTGTCAGATACACAATTTGGTTTCCGCAAAGGCAAAGGGACGAACGATTGTCTTGCGTTGCTCTCAACAGAAATTCAAATGGCTTATGCTAGCAAAGAGCAGATGGCATCAGTTTTCCTAGATATAAAGGGGGCTTTTGACTCAGTTTCTATCAAAATTCTTTCTGAGAAGCTGCACCAGTATGGTCTTTCACCGACTCTAAACAACTTTTTGCTAAACTTGCTGTCTGAAAAACATATGCATTTTTCGCATGGTGATTTATCGACATCACGAATTAGCTACATGGGTCTTCCCCAGGGCTCGTGTCTAAGCCCCCTTCTCTATAACTTTTACGTGAATGACATTGACGAATGTCTTGTCAATTCCTGCACGCTAAGGCAGCTTGCAGATGACGGTGTGGTCTCTATTACAGGTCCCAAAGCCGTCGATCTGCAAGGACCATTGCAAGATACCTTGGACAATTTGTCTGCTTGGGCCCTCCAGCTAGGTATCGAGTTCTCCACGGAGAAAACTGAGCTAGTCGTATTTTCAAGGAAGCGTGAACCAGCGCAACTACAGCTTCAATTAATGGGTCAAACTATTGCTCAGGTTTCAACTTTCAAATATCTCGGGGTCTGGTTCGACTCTAAAGGAACCTGGGGATGTCACATTAGGTATCTAAAACAGAAGTGCCAGCAAAGGATCAACTTTCTCCGTACAATAACCGGAACATGGTGGGGTGCCCACCCAGGAGACCTGATCAGGCTGTACCAAACAACAATATTGTCGGTGATGGAGTACGGGAGTTTCTGTTTCCGCTCCGCTGCGAACATACATTTCATCAAACTAGAGCGAATCCAATATTGTTGTTTGCGTATTGCTTTGGGTTGTATGCACTCGACACATACGATGAGTTTAGAAGTGCTGGCGGGCGTCCTTCCGCTGAAAAATCGATTTTGGGAACTCTCCTATCGATTGCTCATCCGATGCGATATCTTGAACCCGTTAGTAATTGCAAATTTCGAAAGGCTTATCGAGCTCAATTCTCAAACCCGATTTATGTCCTTGTACTTCGATTACATGGCACAAAATATCAATCCTTCTTCATACTATCCCAACCGTGTCAATCTCTTTCATGCTTCTGATTCAACTTTTTTCTTTGACACATCCATGAAAGACGAGATTCGTGGAATCCCGGATCACATACGCCCGCAAGTGATCCCAAGCATCTTTCATAGTAAATTTCGAGAAGTCGACTGCAACAAGATGTTTTACACCGACGGGTCAAGCCTCGACGGCTCCACTGGCTTCGGTATATTCAATCAAAACCTCACCGCCTCATTCAAACTCAATGATCCTGCTTCAGTTTACGTCGCAGAACTTGCTGCTATTCAGTATACCCTTGGGATCATTGATACTTTGCCCACCGATCATTACTTTATTGTCTCGGATAGCCTCAGCTCAATCGAGGCTCTCCGTTCAATGAAACCTAGAAAGCACATTCCATATTTTCTGGGGAAAATCTGGGAGCGCCTGCGTGCTTTGTCTGTAAGATCGTACAAGATTACCTTAGTTTGGGTTCCCTCGCATTGCTCCATTCCAGGTAATGAAGAAGCGGACTCTTTAGCTAAGGCGGGCGCTTTACAAGGTGACATATATGAAAGACCAATTAGCTTCAGCGAATTTTTCAGTATTACTCATCAGAGAACCCTCGAAAGTTGGCAAACATCATGGAGCAATGGTGAACTGGGAAGGTGGCTACATTCGATAATCCCTAAGGTATCGACGAAACCTTGGTTCAGAGGGATGGATGTGGGTCGGGATTTCATTCGCGTGATGTCTCGGCTCATGTCCAATCACTACACGCTGGACGCACATCTCCGGCGTATTGGGCTCGTGGATAGCGGTATCTGCGCTTGTGGCAACGGTTATCACGAAATCGAACATGTTGTCTGGGCATGTGCCGAGTACTGTTCTGCCAGATCTCAACTATTCGATTCCCTTCGGGCCCGAGGAAGATCACCCAATGTCCCGGTTCGAGATGTACTAGCAAGCCGCGATATTCTCTACATGTCCCTTATATACACGTTCCTCAAAACCATCAATATCCAAATTTAAATGCCCCTATCTTTTCTCTTATCATTCCCAGAAGTGCCCTCTTCCGCCTACCGTACCCCAACGATGGTTTGATACGACTCCAAGACGAGACAAAACATCTGTCGAATGAACCAACAACACGAGATCTACAGTACAACATCACACGCGCAGCGCGGTGTGTTCCCGATCCGTATCTGAGCCGTACTACGAAATCGTCTGGAGGAACCCCTGCCGGCTCGAGGAAAACCGGCCCGGCGTCCCAATACTTAATACATCCGTTCGAATCTGTAATCCTGGCCGTTGATTCCTGATGCCGGAAACTGAAGTTTATATCCCCCCCCGTTCAGTCTTGTCCACCCTCTCTCCCATGTCTCTGATACACAGATGTATGTCTTCACCCCCTTCTCCCCTTGAATATCTTCCCAAAACTTATGTGCCCCCTATCTTCTAGTGTTAGTTGATCAATCCATTCGAATCTGTAATCCTGGCCGTTAATTCCTGATGCCGGAAACTGAAAGTTTATATCTCACCCCCCCCCCCCCCTTTCAGCCTTGTCCACCCACCCTCCCATGTCTCTGATACACAGATGTATGACTTCACCCCCTTCTCCCCTTGAATATCTTCCCAAAATTTATGTGCCCCCCTATCTTCTAGTTTTAGTTGAACAATATTTAATCTCGTTAAGAAATGCGCAACAGTACCACTACTTTAAAATAGTCCTAATTAATTCCCCTTAATCTTGAACCACTCTTTCTAGTTATCTCTAGTTAATAAGCTTGTAAAATGTTCCGCTTAGTTAATAATTATTTTTTCTACAATCTCCCTTCTAAAAATCATAAAGTGAATTACAAAGAACACACAAATGACCCGTCCCCCAAATCTTACGAATATTATACTATACCCTCTTTTATATGTATAAGTTAGCTGTAGTTTTTTTTTAGTTTTATTATATAAAACAAAATAATATTGAAATGTGTATCCCCCTAGTTTTAAGAAATTCAAAATGTAAAACAATGAAAAAATGGCACCTTTAAGCTAACGCATACGTGCCTTATCAAATAAACAAATTGAAAAAAAAAACCTTCAGTTTTTTGAATCTCAGTGCTTTCATTTCCGAACCTTGTTGTTAAAACGCTGGGTTGACGATTAGTGGTGACTAGCATAGAAATATAAAAACCTGCTTTTATACACGTAGTGGTGCAATAATTTCTTTCTCAGTCATAAATACTAGTATTTCTTGGGTGGTTATATTAAATATAAACTTTCATATCTCGACAAACATATGATTACGGCTTAAAAACCAACTGTTCAAACTCTCTTTGAATAGGGTGACCATACGTCCTGGTTTCCCAGGACATGTCCTGGTTTCCTAGGACATGTCCTGGTTTTGCATTGACTGTCCTGGTGTCTTGGGAAGTCAAGGAAAATGCTTGATTTGTCCTGGTTTTTCTCCTGTAAGCCTTATATATTGCTATTTATTCAGTCTTCGCTTTTCACTATGCTCCAGATCGCAGTTATGACCGACTACAACCATAACTGCAACGTATACTCATCCTCAATCGGAATGCGTCAAACAAAACTTAATACAGTCGAATCTCCCAATTTTACCTTCCGATGTTTTTTTAATCGCTCAAGAGTACCTCGTCAATATCGATGAAACAATGGTTACAAGCGCTTCTTTTCGGCTTAAATCGTCTTTCAATCCGGGACCCGAAGAATTCCCTTTGGTACCTCTGAAAAGACACATCGGCGTTTTGGTGCTTCTGCTTCTACTTGAGTTCTCTTGCTATTGGCTTTTTCATCTTATTGGAAATCCATCCCATAAAAAGAAAAATAGCAACTGTCGTGGAATAATTTCATTGAGCGCTCCCTCGAGCTGGGGATTATGGAATTGCTACAGGCTCGAAACCAGAATCTAATCAGTTGCTCTGGTTGTTAACAGTGCAGTGAATCAAACGAACGTTTCTACCTAAACTCTGCTGTCTATTTGTACTGAGCTAGTACTATAAACAAGCAAAGAAATTGAATAATAAAATCGTCCAAAGCCAGTGTCAACAATAAAGCACCGTTACTTTCATCGGTGCGATATCGACCATTCATTTCAAGATGTTTGAAACTCAGCAGCAAAATTCAACAGCAAGTTTGCAAATGCAGTTTAGACTAACGGAAGTCGTCGTTATACAAGCCCACCATACTCGTTACTGATAACGATTAAAACTTCGGCCATATCGGAAAGCTACGCTATGGAATACAACATGCATTACGTCGTTGAGCATTAGAATGTTAGGGCCAAGATACCCGTTTATATTGATAATGATAAGATTGATATGCGTCTGCACGATGCACACCTGGGTACTATTAATAAATTTATTACAACCATCATGTCGGAATACGTAACGGTGGAATCATTTAAGTTTGAAATCTGGAGGAAATTTTTCTAGGTATTTCCAATGGTATTTGTTTCGTGAGAATGCGAGTGAACGAACCTACTTCTGCATATGTAAACTTTCAATTCAAAGCAAAACGCGTGACCAAATCTCAAATCACGTTGTGCACGTATGGAGGACAGACCCCTGCGAGCCCTGCTCTGTTACACAAGAAGACACACTACGATAAACCATGTACACAAACCTCTAACGAAGCAATATCAACTCCAAGCATACCCATCACACAGCCCTTCATCAGCATCAACTAAATCATAAACCACCGGAGTTGCAGCTCAGGCTCCAACGAATACTGGAACAACAGAACCTACGCACAACGTTAACGGTCATTGTGATGCGCCTACTACTTCCCAATCAACTGCCAGCACCACCGAAAATAAAGTAAATAACAAAGAACATGGATAAGCGATCGTGACCCGTAGGCCCCACAAACAACTCAAACCAGGTAATCGTGAAAGCCCATACAACATTAACAGCGAGTATAGAAAGAAAACGATAAACCGAGAGAAAGCGGACTAAGTGATCCACAAGCAACAAGAGGCAATGAAGTAAATAGATCTTCAACAAGAAATAAGATCTTTACGCAAAGTAATAAATCGCGTACACAAGATCCGATGTATATACAATTAAATTCGATTTATTTATTTTTATTTACACATTGAAAATATTAAAAGATCCACGGCTCAGGTAATGCATTGAGGCGTGTCAAATAAATGAAATAGCTAATGGACGATTAACATGTCTTCACGCCTGGACGCTGAACAGCAACTAACCGCCGAGTCTAGCATCCTACATAACAGGGAGTATGCTGCGACACTTCAAAATCAGTTACTTATTTCTGCGTGTATTTACTGAAACCAAAATTCAGATTCATCGCCTCCCTCATTCATTAACTTCCCAACTGACTGAAACTGCATGCGGAATGGAATGCTTGAGTGCAGTGGAAATATAAATTCCTTCACCAACCAAAGCATTTATTTGTTTTTATGTGGACAGCTTGAAGGCAGAAGCTGGCATATGTCTACATTTTCGAGCATAAGTGAACTGCATAATCTATATCTGGTGCACTTTTGCTCAATAATCCCTCTCATAGGTAGAATGGAAACAAAATTCAGTTTGCTTCTGAAACCGAATATGTCCAAACCTGAATGCGCTGTGTTGGGAGAACGAATGACGAGGGAAACGAACCAAATATTTCATTCATTGCGACGGGCATGAATTGAATTTTGTTTTCTTTCAAGTTCACGCAGGAATGTCAATTTTTTTCAAGCTCGGGCTCAAACTGATATTAATTACACCAAGCTCTCCGTCGGTTTTCATATAACAATCTATTAAACGGAGAAATTTTTGGTAACAACGGTAGGTTTTGCAGATCTCAAATCGAGAGATAATGGTTGTCATTGGAGATTACCAGGCATAGCGCAGGGAATCTAGATGGGATCGCTGGTGATTCTGATTTACGTCAATGTCGTGTTTTTAGCACTGAAAACTCGTCGCCGGTCGTACACAGACCATCTCATGAAACGTTTGTTGATGGTGGTGTAGCAAGAACTGCCTTTGTGTAAATCCGAAAAAGTTCTTGGTGATCGAATTCCGATGAAAGACTTTCTGGAAGAGCTCTTCCTCCCAGACTTCCAAAACTTTTTTACTGTCGAAGCTCTGCCTGCCAGACCCCATAACTTTATAACAGCCGAAAACATGCGGAAAAGGCAATGTCGATTGAGCGGTAACGAGGGGAAGCAGTTTCGGCTGTCTTGGTTTTTTACTCGTCTGATATGGTCACCCTATCTTTGAAAGGAAATTCCGGACAAACCGTTACTGGCTAAACATGGTTCATAGCAGTTAATGAAAGAGACAACTCAATGCTTTTTTGTGAAAAGGGCGATACTTACAAATGTAAACATAAGGCTTTTTTCATACAAGCGAATGAGGGCTTTGAAACGCAACAAATTAACCTAAAAATTTTGATTCTACAATATTGCTTTCTTAAACTACAGCAAAAAATACAACGGGCGAAACTGTATTTTTGTTTGTTTATTTAAAGTTTCGCACTCCACGCTCCATGCAAACAAACAGGGCGATACTTTTTTTTGCTAGCAGTTTAGAGGCGAAACTGTTATTTTCGTATTTTTTTAGGATTATCAAGCTGATACCAGCTGTAAATAGTAACAATGATCGCTTTTGAAAAAACACGGAAGAAATCGGTGGTGTAGAACGGTAGTTATTGTAAAAAACGTAAGGGCGATACTTCAATACTGATAGGTGGGACCCAAAAAGTAAACAAGCGCCAAAGGGGCGATACTATCATTTTGTCAATTTCACTAGCAAAAACAAATTTTAATTTAATAATTTCAAATAGTTTATGAAGTTTTGGGTTTCGATCACTGAATCATGCAATCTAGGATGTAAAAAAGATGGGTGGGTAATGTCAGAGACATAACCGGAGTGAAGTAGAATACACTTTAGACCGGTAAATTCTGCTCTGGAATAAGCAATTTCTATGCGATTTTGTCGACTTTACCACATTCATAGTTTATTTGGAGTATTTTTGGAATTATCAAGTTGACAATTTGCAACATTCTTTGAAAATATTGTTGAACTTTTATGAATGAAGGCACGCAAACGAGCGTTTGACCGTCGTCCTACTACCAGCATCAGAGAAGTAGCAGATCAGCATTTTTCGCCACATGACCTGTACCAAACAAACCGTAAGTCCACCGGAGGAAAGGCTCCCCGCAAGCAGTTGGCAACAACTCCCTGGCAACCCTATACCATCATATGGAGTTTGACAGCGACCGACATATATGGGGCGTTATAGCTATAAAGCCCCAAAGAATTATGTTCGGCACTATGCTCGATATTCAAGCATTTCACATGACGTTTTGCATCTTGTGGGATGATTTAATAATTTAATTTAATCGACATTTTGTAACTAAATACAGCTTCTAATCATTCGGCTCAAAATCAATGTTTTGCCTTTCATGGCAGTGATGCTGGCTGTACAGAGACGTCGTCCTTGACAGGGGCTGGTTGGCAACGAAGGCCGTGTAAAAGTGCCCCAGTCACGGTTAGCGTTAAGAAGCCCCATCGCTACCGAACAGAAACAGTCGCCCTGCGAAAAATTCACAGCTATCAGAAATCGAGCGGGCCTAAATTGTGACCCAAAATAAACCACAAACCAACAAGTTGTTTTCAGGACCAGCCAATTATAAAGTATTATTATTATAAATGAAATTTTCCATTGCCTTACAACCTCCCACCCCCTTTCCACCCGGCTTGAATAACTATCAATCTTGATGATGCTGTGCGGCGGGGGCACTAGTTTTTATTATAGTGGAAAATTTAGGTTTACGCGTTTTTCCCTAAAGTTTTTTAGCTGTGCTGTTTTCAAGGAAGTTGTAGTTGAATTCAAAATAAAATAGTTTATTTCTGTTGTCAGAGATGGACCTTCCAACGAAAACTAGTCTGGCTCGCTTGGAATCGAATTGTATGGACCAACCACTGCTTTCACAAAATCTGTTATTTTTAGTAATTGTACATTCTACAGAATTAGTCACAACTATTTCCAATCAGCGCAAAAATCGAAGATTTTCATTCAGTACAATAGCAGATTTTCACTTTTAGAAAAACAGGCAACATTCAGGCCGAAAATTTTGAAACGGAGCACCTATATCGAAATGTTAGAAAACGTTCGATTTTTGTAAATTGAATCATTACACTAACCTGCCTACAAATCACACAAATAACTTTTTTATTTTGTGCCATTCTACTTGAAAGCGTCGATATTGTTCACAAGTGGCTCACTTACCATCCAACGCTCTTGGCAAGCCACTTTCTGATGCTTGTAATAAAATTTCAATTCGATTCTTTGTCGATAAATTGATGGCCCTGAAAAGGGCCTTTTCTTTGGGCAGTTTTCGAAATTTACTTGGTGCTGGTGTATATGGTAACAGTTTTGGTGCCATCGAAGACGACGTGCTTGGCCAACTCTTCTGACAGCAGCAAATGGACGGTGGTTTGAATTTTGCGGGAGATGCTGCAAACGAACTGCTGCATGCTGATGCTGCAAACGAACTGATCGTGAACAACAGCATGCTGAGTTTTTATACCTGACTACAGCACAATGTAAGCTCGTCCTTTTTTGTGTTGTCCTCAATATGTGTTCGTCGTAGCTCCACCCCTTGGTTGGTCGACCACATATTTTTGATAAAGAACAAAATTGAAATTGTGTTTCCACTACGGAGATTATCGAACACTAAGGGTAAAGAGAGTAATGTAATACGGCACCTTTGTAAAATGTTTGAGAATTGAAACCTTTTTTGAATGCGCCTAGTAAAAATTCACTTCACTCCAGTTTGTTTCTGACCATATTTGCAATTTGCGTACTGAAATAAATCATAATTTAGGGTTTAACCCAAATAGCTCTCCAGGGAGAAACAGTCCATGAAACAGAAAATGCAAACTCATTCTTTGAAATGATTTTGGTGGCTCTGAAAAGGGCCTTTTTTATAATGATACAAGTGAGTTCTACCTTTTCAACTTCCAAATCCATACAAAGTGCGTCCCTGCCGCTTCAGAGTATAGACGACATTCATTGCGGTTTTGCGCTTGGCGTGTTCAGTGTAGGTCACGGCATCTCGGATGACATTTTTCTGCACACCATCAGCATTCGTAGATTAAATTTCTGCACACCATCAGCATTCGTAGATTAAATTTAGCGCGCACGACGTTGCTACGGAATCAGTCTGCCCAATCGTCCCACCTTTCCGAACAAATGGCTTAAGCGCCACCTCTTTCGAGGACCATTTGTCGTGCTTTAGGGTTGCCCGACCAGAAACCCAGCCTCAGGGCGGGTCGATATAGTGAAGGTTTTAGAGGAACGACCTGACAGATGCAACTGAATCGAGAGGTACTCAGTTTCATACATCAAATTACCCGAATAAACCCAGAGAAGTTCGCTTTCCTATCCCAAAACACCTAAGAACACCAACTCGTTAGTCTCATCACTGGAGAATGCCTCAAAACCCAAATAACTAAACCGAAAAGAGACTCGAGTGGTGGGGCTAAGATTCCCAAGTAGCCCAACTTGGAGTAAATATCACCAAAAACTACAAAACTACAACGACGCGAAACATGAGATACCTCTTCAAATTCGTAAACTCTATGGGAACATGGCTAACACTACAACTTTAACACCAAAACATTATTTACCGGAAGAACAATTAACATGACTAATTTATTTAAGTAACTGGCATTTTCAAAAACTTAACCTAGGATTTTTCTACGGTGCTGCCTATACTATTTTTGTTCCCTACTGTGTGCGGGGGAGCGATCGCTATTTCCTACCGGGCTAACGTGCCATAATGCGGCCGAACTTTAGTTTGCCGGGTGCGTGTATCGGCTAAACTTTAACGAACCATGCGCATGGATTTTATAGTGCTACTTACAGTCTTTTTCGTTGCTTGCCCACTCACATTCGCACTACTGCGAAGACTGTCCTGATGCGGCGATGCGGTGGCGGCGATGTATCTACACCGGCGGTGATGAATCTGCGCAGGCGGCGATTAAGGATCTCCGGATGTCTTCCTGCGTACGGGATTAGATAACTGCTGGCACTGTCGGTACGCCGGACACGCTGCCAGCAACAAATTACGTACACACCGGATGGTCGTGACGTGCAGCTCAGTTGAGCAAACGATGTAAAACCGTCGCACTTCTGCCTTATTTGGTTGTAGCGGCAGAATCTTCCAAACTAGCGCGTGGGTCTAGAGCGCGTCGGTGGGCGAAGGGCGGTGTGGCGGGCCGATGAATAGTGCCAATCTAAACGGTAGAATAAAAGCCGTCGCACGGCTTTTTTGTACTTTCAGCAAACGCACACGAATTATCCGCACTTCCTACTTCTAGACTTTAACGCAACACCTTTCGACACACCGCGGGACAAAATCAAAAAACACGCACTCTAACCTCTTTCACGGTCTAGATTGAAAAATGTAGCGCTCTCCAAACGTACCTACGTATCTGTCTGCTATAACGTTTCCCGGATCACTGAACAAGCGATTTAAGCGCCACCTCTTATGAGGACCGCTTGTCACGTTCAAGGTTGCCCGACAAGAAACCCAACCCCAGGGCGGGTTAGTTTTATTTAAAGTTTGGGGGAAACGAAACGGCAGACGCAAAAGCCGAAGGGTACTCCGTCTCGCGGAACGACACCAAACAATACACAAAGAGTCCGCAACTAATTAACCGAAAATTTGCACCAACTCGTGGTTCTCATCACTGGCAGAGTCCCAAAACACAACCAAACCATAAGCCAGCTTCTAAAAAAGAAATTTTGGCGCCCAACGTGGGGCCACGTTATTGGGAAATCTTAGGAAAGCTAATCTTTTTTTTTTGTGTAATTATTCTTCGATTCGGTTCATGGTATTTCTTTCTTTTGAATATAGTAAACTCCATTTAGTGGTTTATTTGTTCTTGTATTATACGTAATATATTTCTCCAATTATTTTTTCTTATTGTTCTACCTATTTACGGTACGAAAACTGGTGTGAAGTGATAGTTGTAGGTTTGTTTTCGTGTTCATCAATTGGTTTTTTTTTATAAATTATTACGGTCATTCAATATGACGAACCCATTTCCCCACGCTGACCACCTGACTAACGAGGAAGTGGACTACGAATTAGTTATTCGGGGTAAGGCAGAGGAGACGAAATGCGACCCGGAGGTCAAATATAGATTGCTTCGTAATTTGTTTCACGAAGATGTACGTGAGAATCGTGACTATCCGTCCCCGTACACTATAGATCAGGAATACGACTACATTATGGGAAGGGTTGAAACTGTGAGTAGGAAGTTGGATAATGGCCCTGATGAACGGGTCATTTCTCGTCTAAAGCATTATCTTCTCAGGGTTATGAGATGTCAGACTCCCGATCTGCCATCCGAACAAATGCGGAGGGAGCTTTCAAACCATATACGTAGCATTTTGAACAGGTCTAGTGGGCGGAAAGGGCCCGACGAAAAACAAAGTAGGGCGTTGGCAGCAGATGCTCGAAGAGAATCATTGGGTAAGGAGGGGGTTGAAGAAGGCGAGGCTGGGGCGGTTGGAGGTCAAAGTATAGATGATTCGGTTGAGGAGAATAACGATATCGGCAGTCCAGTGTCCAACCAAGGGCAGGCACTGGAGGGAAGGGTAAGTGATCAGAGCAAGGTATTGTTGGACCGAATCGCCCAGCTCGAGAGAGAGCTGTTAAAATCTCATCTAGCAGATCGACCCAGAGCTAGTAATATTCTGGCTGGAAACGGCATAAATGGCGGAACATTCGATTGGCGTTCTTCTGGGAACGGGAATACTCGTAGGAATGCGACGAGCCAGTTGGAAGTTAACCGCCAAAATTTCCACAGAGAAGAGAGGGCTGGAGAGATAACCATGCGATCGGATTATCCGCAGGAACCCCGTTACGATGAGCGGTCTCGCAACGAAGGCTACAACTTGAGGGATCAATATCAAGGGGACCGACGTAGAAGCAGCCAACCGTTGACGATAACAAACGATTATTCCAGACTTCATTTCGGGAGGAGCTATTATGAGCGAGATGAAGCACAACGACGAAATAATTTGCCATATTATCCGAGGGGGTACGAGGGAGAAAGAATCCGACCGAGTCAGGGTTTTCGCAATTCGGGTAACTTCTGGGAACGTAGTTCCGGTCTTAGCTCCGACGACGAAGAGGGCCCTGATGTATTTCATCGCCAATTTCGGCAACGTAGGCACCGACGAATCAGCGATGCGGAGATTCAGAACGCAGATCGTCGCATGGAAAAGTGGCACTTGACCTTCAGCGGGGATGCCCGTCAACGCTCGCTGGAAGATTTTTTGCATCAAATCCGCCGACTAGCCACGATGGATCGAATCGCAGATGATGTATTGCTGCAAAGAGTCCACACGATCCTTAGAGGGGAAGCTTACGACTGGTATCTATGTTATTCGGACGAGTTCCTCAATTGGGAGGACTTCGAAGAAAAAATACGATATATGTACGGCAACCCTAATAAAGATCAAGGAAATCGGCAGAGGATTTACGAGCGCAAGCAACTTCGCCAGGAGACGTTCCTTTCTTTCAAAATGGAAATCGAACGGCTAAATAAGTTGTTGACCAGGCCGTTGGACCAAGAAAGACTGTTCGAAGTGATATGGGACAACATGCGTCCCCATTACCGGTCCAAGCTGGCCTGCCGAACCGTGAGGGACCTTCGGAAGTTGGAGTACTATGCCTACCGCATCGATGCTCATGATCCAGCGTACCGCCATGCTCGGGACGGACCATCTCGACCGGCGAATGTTCATCGAATCGAAGTCGAAGAAAAGGTTGAGGATTCGTATTCTTCTTATTCGGAGCCGGAAGAGCTTAACGCCCTCGATAGGAAGTATGACAGGGATCGGAAAAGGCATCCACCCGTATCGCAACAATCCAACCAGATACCGGAGAGTGGAGTAGATAGACCAGTTCCGCTTTGTTGGAATTGTCGGAAAACTGGACATGTCTGGAGGCATTGCAGAGAAGAGAAACGAATCTTCTGTTACTTGTGCGGAACACCAGGGAAGACAACCGCAACGTGCGAGAGTCACCTCCGTCCTCGTCAGACGGACACTAATAGAGTGCCGGGAAACTAGATCAGGAATGCAAGAGAGGGAACGATGACATTCCTACCGATACAAATGTTCCCAGTTTCGCGTTTGAAGATCCTTTTCAGAAGGTTTGTGAGGTAAGAGTACAGACAGAAAGTTGTCCGCACGTCACCGTGCAGATTTTCGACAACAACTACGATGCCCTTTTAGATTCCGGGGCAAGCGTTAGCGTCACCAATATTCCGGACATTGCGGAACGAAATGGTTTAGCCTTGCAACCGAGTCCGCTGAAAATCGTAACTGCGGATAAGACTGTACACGAGAGCCTAGGTTACGTTCAGCTGCCAATTAGGTTTCGGGGAGTGACGAAAATTCTTCCGACGTTGGTAGTTCCTCAAGTGTCGCGGGCTTTGATCCTTGGATATGACTTTTGGAAGAGATTTGGAATTCAACCGATGGTCTTAGGGGAGAATGGTTTCGAACAAGTCAATATCGCTGAATCTACTGGTCAACCAAGCCCTGAGATGGATACATTGCAGGTGTCGATATTACCGATCGCCACACTTCCGGCACTGAAGCAAATCGAACCAGACGAAACTCTAGATATTCCAGCTTTGGAGTTACCAGAGGCATCCAAGACGACCCCCGAGACGGTCGAAACCGAGCACGAATTGACAACGGAGGAACGTAAACAACTAGCTGAGGTAATTAGATTGTTTCCATGTACAACTGAAAATCGACTGGGAAGGACCACGCTATTGCAGCACGAAATCGTTTTACGTGAGGAGGCCAAACCTACGCGCACGCCATTGTATCGCTGTTCCCCGGCTGTGCAGGCCGAGATGGAGGCTGAACTTGAGAGGTATAAACGGATGGACGCTATCGAGGAGTGTACTAGCGAGTGGGCCAGCGCTCTAGTTCCCGTTCGGAAAGCAAACGGAAAGCTTAGAGTATGTCTCGACTCGCGACGTATCAATGCCTGGACCAAAAAGGATTCCTATCCAATGCGGAATATGGGAGGGATTTTCCATCGTCTGGGAAAGGCCAAGTACTACTCCGTTGTAGATCTGAAGGATGCGTATTTCCAAATTCCGTTGAAAATGGAATGCCGGGATTATACCGCCTTCAGAACGCCCCAGGGTTTATTCCGATTTAAGGTCTGCCCATTTGGGCTCACGAATGCGCCGTTTACTATGTGTAGGTTGATGGATCGCGTGATTGGGTTCGATCTCGAGCCCAATGTCTTCGTCTACCTGGATGACATTGTTATTGCCACAGAGACATTAGCAGAGCATATGCGGTTACTGCGGATTGTAGCGGATCGATTATCTAAAGCGAACCTCACCATCTCCCTGGATAAAAGCCGTTTTTGCAGAAAGCAGGTGACCTACCTGGGATACCTACTTACGGAGGAAGGCGTGTCGATCGATAATAGCCGGATCTCGCCGATCCTGGACTATGCACGGCCCCGAAATGTAAAGGACATTCGTCGGCTGTTAGGCCTTGCCGGCTTTTATCAACGATTCATCCGGGACTATAGCCGAATCGTCGCGCCGATATCGGATTTGCTTAAGAAATCTAGGGTCAAATTCCAATGGACAGAAGCGGCTGAAGCAGCATTTGGAGAGTTGAGGGCTGCATTGGTATCTGCGCCTATACTAGGAAACCCCAACTTTGCACTGCCATTTTCCATCGAGTCAGACGCTTCTGACAATGCGGTTGGAGCAGCCCTAGTCCAACAACAGGACGGCGAACAGAAGGTCATAGCTTATTTTAGCAAAAAGCTGAGCAGTACCCAGCGAAAGTATGCCAGCGTTGAGAAGGAGTGTTTGGGAGTGTTGTTGGCCATAGAGCACTTTCGACACTACGTAGAGGGGATGCGGTTTAAGGTAGTTACGGATGCCCGCAGCTTACTGTGGCTCTTCACCATTGGCGTGGAGTCCGGTAATGCGAAGCTATTGCGATGGGCTCTTAAAATCCAGTCGTATAACATCGAGCTGGAATACCGGAAAGGGAGGAGCAATATCCTGGCTGACTGTCTGTTGCGGTCGATAGAAACAGTCTCCGTGCAGGTCAAGGACGGCGATCACCGAGAACTTATGGCTAGAATAGGAAAAGAACCAGCAAAGTTTCCTGACTTTCGCATGGTGGGAGGCCAAGTCCTTAAGCTCGTGAAAGCGGATGGGAAAGTAGAGGATGCCCGTTTTCAATGGAAACATTACCCTCCAAAGTCAGAACGAGCTGATATTGTACGCACCACCCACGAGAGGGCGCACCTCGGACCGGAGAAAACGTTGGCCAGCATAAGGGAGCGATATTATTGGCCGCTGATGAGTAGCGAGGTGAAACGGTTCTGTCAGCGCTGTTTGACCTGTCAAATGAGCAAAGCGACGAACCAGAACACGACCCCTCCGATGGCCGGACAGAAAAAAATGGCCCAATATCCTTGGCAGTTTCTCGCGATGGACTATGTCGGTCCACTTCCAGCATCGGGGAAGGGCAGGAGCACCTGCTTGCTGGTGGTTACGGACCTTTTCAGCAAGTTTGTTATCGTTCAACCCTTTCGACAAGCAACAGCAGAATCTTTAGTTAGCTTCGTAGAGAATTCACTGTTTCTGATGTTTGGCGTTCCGGAAGTAATCCTGTCCGACAATGGAACGCAGTTTGTTTCCCAGTCCTTCCAAAATCTTTTGACCAGGTATCACGTCACCCACTGGAGAACGCCAAACTATCACCCGCAGATTAATGATTCTGAAAGGGTCAATCGAGTAATCACGACCGCCATTCGTGCCTGCATTCGGAAGGATCACCGAGAATGGACGAACAATCTACAGCAGATAGCCGACGCGGTTCGAAATTCTGTCCATGATGCCACTCGTCACACCCCATACTTTGTCATGTTTGGAAGGAACCGGATTTCCGATGGTCGGGAATATCGCCAGCTTAGAGATTCTCCCACCAGTAACGACGGACTGCTGGGAAATGAGGAACAAAAGAAGCTGTTAGCAGACGTCCGGAAAAACCTCCAGACCGCCTATGAGAAGCATTCGTCCTACTACAACCTTCGGTCGAATGCCTATTGCGCCACCTACTCTGTGGGAGAGCGGGTCCTTAAGAAGAACACGGAGCAATCGGACAAGGGGAAAGGTTTTTGCGCTAAGCTAGCACCAAAATACGTGCCTGCAATAGTTAGAAGGGTAGTGGGAGCGCATTGCTACGACCTCGAGGATTTAGGTGGGAGGCGAATGGGGATCTTCCATTGTAAATTTCTGAAAAAGCTCGCCCCACCAAATACCTCTCTCTCTCCCAATTAAAAGAAACAAATTCGAGCTATGTATCTCTCATTTCTTGAGTAGAGACAATTGCACCATGATGCGAAAGCTCTGGTAGCGGAAAATACTGTTCAACCGATTGTAAGGCTCCGCACTGTTCTTGGAACAGCTGCCGCCCCCACAATAACTTGCATTTACTGGGGACTCTTTGAGACCTTACAAATCTGGTTGGAAAGTTAATTTGAATTCAGGAAATAAGAAGCGTTTCTCCCGTAGTAGTTGCTAGGGCATGTATAGCCATCCCCTCGACCAGAAGTCAGAGAGAGTTCATGGCGCAAGCTAGAACAATGATCTCCATAACCAGAAACTCCGAGCCAATGTGGCGTTGAAGAGGAGTACCAGTAATGGGAAACCTAGCGCGAGTCCAAGATCGGGGATTCTTGGACGATGACCGCACAATAAGACTCGGATGTCCTTCACCTGCAAGGTCGATGAAGAGCAAACCAAAGTCAATCGAGCTGGCCATAGCAATAACTAAGGAGGAAAGTTTCTTAATTTTCAAAGAATTCCCTGAGGGAAACTTCATTCGAACAGGTGGGCGTACCTGTCGAGAGAGAAGTCGTGGACCTTTCCTCAGGACCAGAACGATAGAAGAAGACGAATAGGGTGTTGTGCTGATCACAATCACCCACCCTCCCCCAATATAATTTTTTTTTTTTGAAAAATTTTCCCTTTCGGATGAAATGATGTTAGTTTTTTTGCAACTACATCGAGTCTTAAAGTTATGTTAATACCTAACCCTAACATTTATTAAAGAAATTGCCTGCTACTTACAACTACAAGGGTTAGTTGTTTTTTTGTATATAGTTAGTTATTTATTAATGCATCGTTTAGTTATTTCCGTGCATGGTAATCTTATTTATTTATTTACATTTTTTTGTTTATTAAATTATTTATTTATTTATGCATGTAGGTAATATTTATTGATTTCCTAAATAGTATTTATGTGTTATTTATTTATTTATTTGTGCTTTATTATTTTCATGTTTTTTATGTTTCTTTATGTTATTGAGGAACATTTGGGGGTGTATGACACCGTATAACGTTTCACAACTGGTCCGGGGCCAGTCCGGCTGCTCCTAAAAAAAAAACATTCCAACATTAGAATCTGTTCAAAACACTCACCTGCAATCGGAATCCAACTTCCCTTCTTGATTTCCACTGGTTTCTTCAAAACCAGTTGCATCGTAGGAGTATTCCTGTGGGTGGGTACATCGTCGACACCCGTCCATCCTCGAGAGCAGCTACCTAGAAAATATAAATAAACTTTATGTTAGCTTACCATTTTCCGTCGTCCACCGTTTGTTGGGTGGCAGTGCCCAATAATTTGTTAATTTACCTATAAAAAAAACACGAACACGAAATCTAAACTGCACCATCTCGTTCCACTATTTACTTTTTTGTTTTGACGTTTCTCATCGTGACCGTGTTGGTGGTTCATTGTGTGCGTGCTATGAGCGAAATTTTTGGGAGCTTTTATAGGGTTGCCAACTTTTTACCTACACTTTCGTTATGTTTTGTGTGGCTGAAATATTTCGGCGTGAGAAACATAATGTAAAGTGGGAGTAGGGTAATGTTTATGTTATTTCAGTGTGCGTGTGTGTATTCATATGGTCGGACAAGTTCCGGCGTTGCATACGCAGCTGAAATAATTGATTAAGTTTTTGGGAATTATTATGGCAGATTTCTCACTGGCCGATGCATTTCGGCGTTAGAGTTACTGCTAGGGGTACGGATATGGGGTTAATGCGTTTTGTCTTTCGGAGATTTGTGACCAAGAGATATATTGGGGTTTTCTCGGAAGACAAAACTGTGCGGTAAATTAGATGGAAGGATACCTTTCCATTGAATTGGAGTAGTCCTGAAGTCTAATGAGCCTGTTCTTGTTGTTAATCGATTCATTATGAATTACTTGCGTTTTGTCCAATTGAGAGTGTTGACCAATAAGTATATTGGGGTTCTCTCAAAAGGCGAAACCGTGCGGTGATTTCAATGTAGGGATACCTTTCCATTAGATTGGAGTAGTCCCGAAGTTGAATGAACCTGTGTGTGTTATTGAGATTTAGTGTTTGTGTTGTATGGGGATAAGCTTGATCTAGAATTGAGAAATTTTAGATGCAATGCTATTATGGGAATGTCTATGTGATTGAGTGTTTGATGTTTGAACCGCCAACAGGGAAACGAATGGAATATCAAACTCATTCAGTAAATTCGTACCACCGGAACCGAATATTTTGTAAATATTTGTATATAGTAATCTTAAGTTGTTATAAGGTGATTGCTTGTAATGTGTAAGTCTTCAATTTTTTTTCTTGTTCTTCTGTACAGTTTACCGTTACGAAAATTTGGTTTTACTCCTTCAACCAAATTTTCGTAAAATAAGCTGGGGTGTTATGTAGCGATCACGTGTATCAGATTTTAAAATAGCTTCCTATTCCGTAACTCCCGTGCCCTGCTGTAAAGATAGGTTGTTCACTTCTTCCATCTCCTATGATGAAGAATGAATACCGGGCGGCTAGAACAAATGTTCTGCTTGCGTGCAAGCCAAACGACGTTTCTCTCCATGTCGTTTTCTCTTTGCTATAGCGCGGACGTTGAACTTACAGGCGATACGAGGTGCCGACTTATTTGTCATGTTCTTGTTTCCCCAACTGTTGGACCCGAAGATCACTAAAATTTGGGTGGATGAAATGGTTAGATGCAAATACCAAAGGAGAAACGAGATGTGGTTCGATCCCGATCGGTACCAAATGAGTTCGTAAGGTAATTTCCGGTTTCAAAAACCCAAAACTCGTTAATCTGAGGATTCACAGTTTCCCTGTTCAATCATTTCAATTTGTTCAGTGGAAGAAGACAGAGTGTGCTTGTAGTATCGTGATTTCGTTCCGAGGTTTGTCTTAACGACATGAGAGCTCAGTAGATTAGGCTAATTAAAAAAATATCACTTTCATTCTAATAGGGCTAGCGCAGTTAGGAGAAAAGTTGAATGTGCGGAGACTTTGCGGGCAAGTGCGAGAACAAGAAAAGGTAAAAAGGGTTAATAAATAGGTCTTCAAACGACAAGCTCAAACCGTCTGCCAGCCGTGCGACGGCTTTTAATTGCAGATTTTGCGCCTGGCGAAGCTACTACCGCACCGCCAGCAAAGATCATCCCACCTCCTGCCACCACACTCTGCATCCACGTTTGCTGAGGAATTGCGTTCGTTGCAGTAAAAACCCGCACAAAGAAGCGTCGCCACGTGCGTAATGCGGCACCACTAAACGCCGTCAGCCGGACTCGTAGATCCGTAATTTGTTGCTGGTACGCTGTCCGGAGGTCCGACACTACCAGCAGTTACCATCAATCCCTCCTAGGACCTCAACAACATCGTAGGCGCTAGAAAGCGCGAAACCGCCGCGTCAGTACTGAACGGCCCTCGTCGTATTTGGAGCAGGCAGCGCGGCACCAGCAGTCGTCGAAGCTTGATGGTGTGAGTGCGCATCGAAAGCCGCAGCGTCAGATGGTCAGCGAATAGACTGTGAGTAAACGCCTAAATTCCCTGCGCAGGGTAAGCAAAAGCTTGAGGCAAAGGCAGATATTATAGCTAGTAAAGAAATTTCCACCCGCACATGCTAGGGCCCTGAACCGATATTAGAAATGTAGGATTAGCAAAATAAGTGTAGTTTTGGAATAAATGTAAAATTAGATTGTGTGTCCCTAAACGAATGTTTAAGTGATTTGAAGTGATATTTCGATAGTTGTCTCGTTGAAGGGTCTCATGTTTCGCGTTCGTTCCTTTTAGTTTTTTTTGGTGATATTTACTCCAAGTTGGGCTACTTGGGAATCTTAGCCCCACCACTCGAGTCTCTTTTCGGTTTAGTTATTTGGGTTTTGAGGCATTCTTCCAGTGATGAGACAATACGAGTGGTGTTCTTAGGTATCGGGATAGGAAAGCGAACTTCTTTGGGTTTATTCGGGTAATTTGATGCATGAAACTGAGTACCTCTCAATTCAGTTGCGTCTGCTAGGTCGTTCCTCCAAACCTTCACTATATCGACCCGCTCTGAGGCTGGGTTTCTGGTCGGGCAACCCTAAAGCACGACAAATGGTCCTCGAAAGAGGTGGCGCTTAAGCCATTTGTTCGGAAAGGTGGGACGATTAGGCAGACTGATTCCGTAGCAACGTCGTGCGCGCTACATTTTGGCGCCCAACGTGGGGCGCCAAAATGTAGCGCGCTCCAAACGTACCTACGTATCTGTCTGCTATAACGTTTCCCGGATCACTGAACAAGCGATTTAAGCGCCACCTCTTATGAGGACCGCTTGTCACGTTCAAGGTTGCCCGACAAGAAACCCAACCCCAGGGCGGGTTAGTTTTATTTAAAGTTTGGGGGAAACGAAACGGCAGACGCAAAAGCCGAAGGGTACTCCGTCTCGCGGAACGACACCAAACAATACACAAAGAGCCCGCAACTAATTAACCGAAAATTTGCACCAACTCGTGGTTCTCATCACTGGCAGAGTCCCAAAAACACAACCAAACAATAAGCCAGCTTCTAAAACCAGAGTGGGGACTGTTTTCCCGAGCAGTCCTACCCGGAGTAAACAACCAAAAAAAACTAAAAGGAACGAACGCGAAACATGAGACCCTTCAACGAGACAACTATCGAAATATCACTTCAAATCACTTAAACATTCGTTTAGGGACACACAATCTAATTTTACATTTATTCCAAAACTACACTTATTTTGCTAATCCTACATTTCTAATATCGGTTCAGGGCCCTAGCATGTGCGGGTGGAAATTTCTTTACTAGCTATAATATCTGCCTTTGCCTCAAGCTTTTGCTTACCCTGCGCAGGGAATTTAGGCGTTTACTCACAGTCTATTCGCTGACCATCTGACGCTGCGGCTTTCGATGCGCACTCACACCATCAAGCTTCGACGACTGCTGGTGCCGCGCTGCCTGCTCCAAATACGACGAGGGCCGTTCAGTACTGACGCGGCGGTTTCGCGCTTTCTAGCGCCTACGATGTTGTTGAGGTCCTAGGAGGGATTGATGGTAACTGCTGGTAGTGTCGGACCTCCGGACAGCGTACCAGCAACAAATTACGGATCTACGAGTCCGGCTGACGGCGTTTAGTGGTGCCGCATTACGCACGTGGCGACGCTTCTTTGTGCGGGTTTTTACTGCAACGAACGCAATTCCTCAGCAAACGTGGATGCAGAGTGTGGTGGCAGGAGGTGGGATGATCTTTGCTGGCGGTGCGGTAGTAGCTTCGCCAGGCGCAAAATCTGCAATTAAAAGCCGTCGCACGGCTGGCAGACGGTTTGAGCTTGTCGTTTGAAGACCTATTTATTAACCCTTTTTACCTTTTCTTGTTCTCGCACTTGCCCGCAAAGTCTCCGCACATTCAACTTTTCTCCTAACTGCGCTAGCCCTATTAGAATGAAAGTGATATTTTTTTAATTAGCCTAATCTACTGAGCTCTCATGTCGTTAAGACAAACCTCGGAACGAAATCACGATACTACAAGCACACTCTGTCTTCTTCCACTGAACAAATTGAAATGATTGAACAGGGAAACTGTGAATCCTCAGATTAACGAGTTTTGGGTTTTTGAAACCGGAAATTACCTTACGAACTCATTTGGTACCGATCGGGATCGAACCACATCTCGTTTCTCCTTTGGTATTTGCATCTAACCATTTCATCCACCCAAATTTTAGTGATCTTCGGGTCCAACAGTTGGGGAAACAAGAACATGACAAATAAGTCGGCACCTCGTATCGCCTGTAAGTTCAACGTCCGCGCTATAGCAAAGAGAAAACGACATGGAGAGAAACGTCGTTTGGCTTGCACGCAAGCAGAACATTTGTTCTAGCCGCCCGGTATTCATTCTTCATCATAGGAGATGGAAGAAGTGAACAACCTATCTTTACAGCAGGGCACGGGAGTTACGGAATAGGAAGCTATTTTAAAATCTGATACACGTGATCGCTACAATTTTACATCACCACGACGAGCCAGACGCCGACTGGCAGATTTGGTGATTCCCTGGATTTTATCACGAAGAACCTGGCGATGACGCTTGGTACGGGAACGCAAACATGATACCGCTCATTGTACCGTCCGGACGAGCATGTTGCTCGTGTGGTAAGCGAGCACCCACTGATACAAAACAAGCTCGCGTGACCTGTATATATAACATTCCCGTATGTAATGAAACGCTTACATGCTCCTTTTTGACGGCTCTGCGTGGGATATGCTGACAAATTGCGCATTTTCCTGGCTGTTTCCGAAGGATTTTCTGAAAATCCTTGTTTTGGTTTATTTATAGTAGTCGCAGTAATTCCGAAATTTAATACGATATACGTGCACAAATTTCCGATCAGATAGTGCAAAAATATTGCGATTTCGTCCAGTAGAACGGAAGATACTCGCATTTCAAACCTGGGAAAATTTCTCAACTGAAATTTTTGAAACGGGACCCCATATTGAAACGTTAGAAGTATTCTACTTCAAAAACACAATAGTTCTTAAATAGGAAATGAAACCAAGTCTGGAAATATTCACTGTTGATTTTCTTTGAATGGTATCACTGCTAGTATCACCCTTTTCAAGAAAAAGCGTTGAACTTTTCTCTTTTGTTTACTACCAACATCTGTGATTGGCGGGTAAGTAGAAAAGAACATTTAAATAGCATAGCAAAAACGACCTTACTAATCATGGGTGGCTGATACAATGAGTTTTTTTTTTGATTCATTGAGGAAAAGTACCTTTAAATTCACAGATTTTTTTTCCGCGGTTTTTATGTGGTAACCCAGTAAACGAAATGGCGGCTAGGCGTGTTAAAATACATGCTGGCGAGCGGTAGGCTATTGAAACATTGTTCTAGGCAACCCGCCGTAACTCGCCAGCAACCCACCTTGATAGTGTGGGAAGATTTTTGATTCACGAAATTCCAAGCTCCCTAAAAATGTAAAGATTGTGATTGCTGTTTTAAATGTATGGGGTACGTATTATCTGCCAAATAGTGACTTTACAGAAGATAGATTTATCTGCCTACCAGTAGACTTAGTTTTGAGCTGAATTAATTATCTTCAGATTCAACCAAACAAAATTTAGTAATTTAGATGAACGTATTAAAAATCATTGGCAACAACTGTAGCAGAATTTTGAACTGAGAAAATTTCTCTTCATGTTCCATAACATATATAATTCAAAACAAACCGATCAACACGATATTTATCATGAAATGTTATAAATCAGATTTTCGATTGATTGACACTGGTGTAGTGGAGTGCACTGGAACTGCACCATTTTTGCACTTTCTAGCAGAAAACTGGGTATGTTCCATTGACACTTCTGCTAGAAAATGCAAAACCAGTTCACTCCACTACACCGGTGCACATCAATGGAAAATCCTAAAAGAAAATGTTGATCAAAGCTATCAATAACTTTGTAAGGAATGCATCTGTATTTAAAATAATTATAAAAATCATTTTTGAAATTTTTTCATCGACCGGTGGTATTGCAGGGGGGCGTCTTAGAAACTACTACGTTCTTTATAAGGAAGAGGTTAGAAGTTTGTGCCGAAGTACTACTGATTCGCTGGTGGGACACTTTTTAACTGGACCGCTTTTTAGTTGGACCTCCGCTAGTTGGACCATTGTCCAACTAAAAAGCATCTGAATTTAAAAATCTCATGTCAAATTGACTTTGACAATCTATCTAACAATCTAACAACTATTACACCCAGGTTTTTTTACGCGGGGGATGCGTACCGCGTAAAAAATCGCGTCAATTGGAAAATCCGCGTAAAAAACCGCTTTAATTGGAAAATCCGCGTAAAAAACCGCGTGAATTCGAAAATCCGCGTATAAAAAAACTCGCAGCAAAAGATTTAGAATATTTTTGGAAGTTTTTTGTCCTTTGAATGCAAAAGACTTAGAAGATTTTCGGAAAGATGGAAGAGACGGATCTGCAAGACTTCTTATGGCCCGCACCTCAACAATATGGGTATTTTCGGAATGGACTTGACGAGTAGCTGCCAGAAAAAGATTTTTGACGCCATTTTGAAATTCAAGATGGCGACTTCCGGTTTAGCGAAATTCGCTATAACCCAATCAATATGGATATTTTCGGAATGGTCTTGAAGAGAAGGTGCCAGAAATTAATTTTTGACGCAATTTAAAAATCCATGATGGCGACTTCCCGTTTAGTGAAATCGCTATAACCACAGATAACAGACGTTTAGGCTAAAACAAAATTTCTTCAAAAACCTGTGTAAACTTTCAAATTGATATACGTTGAAAATCCGTGTTTTACTATTGCCATCTGCGCAACTGTTTGCTACACGTGTTTGACAGCTGCACTCTACCTGCATTGTAGTGATCACTACGCCATCTGCAAACGTTTGCCAAACATGTTTCAGATGTCTGATTTATTCGGAATTTCAGCAGCGGGTATTTACACACGATTCAAATCGAGCCTAAACGTCCCAGGTAACCAACAAGCATTAATGTATGCAGTAAAATAGCATATAATTTGCATTTCAGATGCTACTTGCAGTATATTAGCATTGTTTATACATAGTTGTTGTTAATCAGCATTCGAAAAACTGCTTAAAAACTTCTTGCCAGTAAGCAGCATTTTGAATGCACAACAACAGTTAAGTAGCATTTTTATGGCACAGCTGTAATGCAGCCGTATATTTTGCCAAAAGCGACTTTTAAATAGCATTTAAAACGACTTAAATGTTTATCAGGTAGCCGTTAAGACGCATTCTGCATGCTTATTGGTTACCTGGGGTCTGTTATCTGTGCTATAACTTAATCAATATGGGTATTTTCGGGATGGTCTTGACAAGTAGGTGCCAGAAATTGATGGTATGGGTATTTTCGGAATGGTCTTGAAGAGAAGGGGCCAGAAAGTGATTTTGACGCCATTTTGAAATCCAAGATGGCGATTTCTGGTTTAGCGAAAATCGCTGCAACTCAATCAATATGGGTATTTTTGGAATGGCCTTGACGAGTAGGTGGCAGAAATTTATGTTTTACGGCATTTTGAAATCCAAGATGACGACTTCCGATTTAGCGAAATTTTCTACAACCCATGCAATATGGTTATTGTCGGAATGGTCTTGACGAGTAGGTGCCAGAAATTCATGTTTGACGCTATTTTGAAAGATGGCGACTTCCGGTGTAGCGAAATTCGCTATAACCCAATCAATATGGGTATTTTCGGAATGGTCTTGGCGATTAGGTGCCAGAAATTTATCTTTTATGCTATTTTGAAATCTGCGTTGGCGACTTCCGGTTTAGCGAAATTCGCTATAGCCCAATTAATGAGTATTTTTGGAATGGTCTTGTAGAGTGGGAGACAAAGGTCGATGTTTGACGCTATTTTGAATTCCAAGATAGCGAATTTCGGGTCAGCCACATTCGCTATAACCCAATCAATATGAGTGTTTTCCTAGGGGCAGATCACTTGTGATGCATTTTTTAAAATCAGCGAAATTAAAAGCATTTCTTTCCATCAAAATAGAAATTCATAATGTATTTTGCGTTGCGTGCAATGTTTTTGCGTTGCCTGCTATGTGGTTTGCGTTGCGTGTAAGACGTCAAAACCCTACAGACAAACTAGCCCTACATTTAACAAAACGTCGAACAAAGTGGATCAGCGTAGGACGTTTGTTAAACAAACTTTTCTGCGAGGGAGTGTCAAGCTGATGCAAAAATGGAAATTAAATACATTTTTTCTAATTTGATGCAAATTTGTTATACATTCTTAGAGTGATCTACCCCTAGGTGTTTTCGGAATGATCTTAATAAGTAGGTTCCATAAATTGATTTTTGGTGCCATTTTGAAATCCAAGATAACGATTTCCAATTTAGCGAAATTCGCTATAACCCAATCAATATGGGTATTTTTGGAAGTTGAAGTTACAAATAGTTTTAAACAAACAGTTGAATTTACTTGCATTTGAGCAATTTGTTTAATTTGAATCAATTCAAGCCTCCAATTCACACCATATACGCCTCTTTCTTCTCTCACTTCCTTTCTCACTGCACTCTTCTGGATGAACACATAAAAATACTTGGCATTTCGCCGGTTTATGATTAGATCTTATATTCGAGGATGTTTTGGATAATTGCCCAGATTTTTCATGCGGGAATTTCGGTGTACCGGAAATACCCATATTGATTGCGTTATAGCGAATTGCCATTCATAAACCAGAAGTCGCCATCTTGGATTTAAACATGGCATCAAATATAAATTTCTGGCACCTACTCGTTAAGACCATTCCGAAAATATCCATATCGCATGGGTTATAGCGAATTTCGCTAAACCGGAATTCGCCATCTTGGATTTCAAAATAGCGTCAAACATAAATTTCTGGCACTTATTTGTCAAGACCATTCCGACAATACCCATACAGTAGAGACCTGATTTTGTCAGAACCCGATTTTATCAGCCCCCGATTTTATATACCCCCGATTTTATCAGCTTCATTTGAAAATTGATAGTTGGTAGTTTGATGGGCTCTAGCAGACGAACCAAGTTGAATTCGAGTAAATCCTTTCTTGGGCATATATTTCTTATCTTAGAGATCCGAAAAATGCAAAAATAATTTTTTTTTTAAATTTTGTACTGTCAGACCCCTTAAGGGGAACTTAAAGTAAATAAGCAGGAAAGGTTGCAAGGCTATATCTATGAAACAAAGAAAAATATTTTAAGAGCTTGGGGTTATTAAAGACAGAAAAATATATGTCCCGATTTTATCAAAGTCCCTGTTTTATCAACTTAAAATTCGCCAAGGAGTTGATAAAAACGGGTCTTTACTGTATTGCATGGGTTGTAGAGAATTTGCGCTAAACCGGAAGTCTTGGATTTCAAAATAGCGTAAAACATAAGTTTTTGGCACCTACTCGTCAAGACCATTCGGAAAATAACCATATTCATTGAGTTACAGCAGTTTTTGCTACACCGGAAGTCGCCATCTTGGATTTATAAATTTCTGCCACCTACTCGTCAATACCATCACGAAAATACCCATACTACATCGCTTTTCGGACGGAATGTCTGTACTGAACATGCGACAAATGTCTACAGTGAATAATAGGCGAAATCGAATCCTGGACCTCCTGTTTATAAATGAAGAAGCTTCAATGAACTGTACCGTATCAGAGGCACTTGAGCCTTTAGTTGCTGTAGACGCACATCATCCTCCACTTCTGGTAACGCAGATTTGTCCGCAGCTGGTTCTCTATGACGAGATGGAGGATGTCAGGGAGTTCAACTTTTCGAAGACTGACTTCTCTAGGCTTCATAACTCACTACAAACAATCGACTGGGATTCTTCAACGACGTCTGCTATGTTATACCCCCAGGGTGCAAACTCATATATGCTGATGATCTCAAACTCTTTCTCATTGTGCGGTCAATAGAGGACTGCATCGAACTTCAGCGACATCTAGATGCTTTCTGTAACTGGTGTAATCGCAACTTGTTGGCTCTCAGTGTGTCCAAATGCTCTATAATATCTTTCACGCGCAGAAAAAATCCAATTCTCTGGAGCTACAACATCGCCGGCCAATTGCTAGAGAGAGTGTCAGTTATCAGAGACCTTGGTGTACTCCTGGACTCGCAACTGACATTCAGAAACCATTACTCTCACGTTATAGCACAGGGAAATAGAAACCTTGGCTTCATAATAAGAATCGCTTACGAGTTTACTGATCCTTATTGTCTGCGGGCATTGTATTTTTCACTTGTTCGGTCTGTCCTGGAAGCTTCCGCAGCCATTTGGTGTCCTTACACGAGCATTTGGACTAACAGAATTGAAGCAGTACAAGCAAGATTCCTCCGCTTTGCTCTTAGAAATTTGCCGTGGCGTAACCCAACAGAGCTACCACCATACATTGATCGCTGTCGTCTGCTCGATATGGAAACTCTGGCAAAAAGTCGAAATACATCCAGAGCGATATTTGTTGGGAAAATATTGACTGGCCAAATGGATGCCCCAGATATTCTCTCACAAATCAACATTAACGTACCCCCCAGAAACCTTATGTCACGTAACTTTTTAAGACTAGACTTTCAGCGCACAGAGTACGGTCAGAACGAACCCATAAGGGCGATGTGTAATGTTTTCAATAGTGTGTATGACCATTTCGATTTTTATGTTTCTAGTGATGTTTTCAAGAATAGACTTAGGAGATTGACTTAGCTTATAAGATTATGTGAAAATATTTCTGTAATGTTATTGAAATGCTGTATACCTTGTATGTAATTTTGTTAATTTGTAGTGTCAGTTCATTGTTATTGTAGGAAAAACATGCGAAAAGATTATGGGTTTTTACGCGCATTCGAGGTCTGCTTCTGAAGTGAACCTTGAAATGGGCTTTTCCCATACAACAACATTAAATTTCATGTAGCCCAACATGGGTCAGATGACAAATGGAAATAAATAAATA